>NC_090265.1:350879643-350997143 GCF_040414725.1 Anabrus simplex | reverse complement strand
GTGTGACCAGGCCATAGGGGAAAGCCTGGATCAGGTGGAACAAGCACAAGAATGAAGCCAACCATGAGGCCTTCACCACGCAAAGAAAGGCAACAGCAAACACTGTACGCAGAGCCAAGAGGAATTATCTACGAATCCTGCTGCAGCAAGCAGAAGAAGACTACCAGAAAAAGTAACTCTAGAGACCTGAACAAGGGACTCGAGAAACAGGCGACCCAATACAGTATATTGCTCCTACCTTACTTCTTCGTGGGCAGGATGGGAAGATTCAACTGAACAACAGGGACTGCACCAATATTCTTGCAGATTATTTCCAGAAGTGATGGAAAAATTCCCCGCTGGATGCCTTGCCAAAACTGTGGGCGATCATGCAGGATCCCTAGTTGTTCCAGATCCGACTTGACCGAAGTGATCCACTTGTTGAGGTTCTTGGAGAGGTACTTTGATGTGCAGATGCTTCTGCAGGACTGATAGGTCCTCTCAAACTTTGTGAACCTGGTGTCTATGGCTAGGTTCTCACTTTGGTTTACAGAGATCTACTCTCCTAGGTACTTGACCACTGGCACCTTTCTGATGGTGGTGTCTTCTAGCGGTATTGTGGAAGGGGTTTTCTTGATATTGGTCATGAATTCAGTCTTCCTGACTTGTCTTGAACATTTTTTACAGTAGTAAACCATTTCTATAATTTGTTTGAAAAACTTGTCGCTAAAAAGAGATGAAAAATTCCACAAGGTGTTGAAGGATGATTCTTATCTGTTGGTTTATATTTGTGGTTTGAATTGTCAAATGGGTAGTCAGGCAAATCAGGATCATCGTCTTTCCACTGGCACAAAGTGATTTGGCTGTGCAGTTAAAGTCCCTTAGCTGTGAGCTTACATTCAGGAGATTTGAATCCCACAGTCAGCAACCCTGAATATGGTTTTTCTGTGGTTTCCCCATTTTCACTCCAGGCTAATGCTGGGGCTGCATCTTAATTAAGGTCACAGGCACTACCTTCCCAGTCCTAGCTCTTTTCCATCCTTGTCACTGAAGACCTTCAGTGTATTAGTGCGACATTAAATAATTAACAAAAAGAAAAAAAAATTCCACTGGGTACTGAGGAGCATCACCACTTCCTGTTTCATTATCACACTCATTACTTCAGCTTGTATAGTGGTGCACTAATGTGTAATTGAGGTCACTAGTTGGTTTGTCAAAATAATAAGAATGTTATTGGCTTTATGTCCCACTAACTACTTTTACGGTTTTCAGAGACGATGAGGTGCCGGAATTTAGTCCAGTACGAGTTCTTTTATGTGCCAGTAAATTTACCAAAATGAGGCTGACGTATTTGAGCACCTTCAAATACCACCAGACCGACCCAGGATCGAACCTGTTGGGGTCAGAAGGCCAAAGCTCAACTGTCTGAGCCATTCAGCCCGGTGCTGTCTTCTTATCTGCTATAATACTGTATATCTAAATTGGTGAAGACGAAGCAATGCCTTTCTTACAAACAAATCATGTCACAACAGATTGTCATAAGAATTCATAATCAAGAGTTACGAAGCCCCTAAAATTCCCATGAACTATCATAAAGCAGGAAAAGTGTTACAAGATATTAGTATCATTCCTTATTGATACTCTTTCAACATCAATTCATGTAGCTTTTAATATTTTTTCACTGAAGATTGCTCTAAGTGAGCCTAAACATGTTTGATTAAAAATCACTCCATCAAAAGATGGATACATGTATCGAACAGGAGGACGTAATAAAATCTTTTCCATTGTAAAGGGAAAAGTTTTGTCATAGGTTACACTAGATGGCTTTACAATACTTTTGCACATCAGAATCAACACAGAAGCATTGAAAACGCGAGCAATGTTCATGTCAAGTGGGACTCGACATTGGAGAGGAAGCTAATATTTCAATGTCAAGTCCCACTCAACAAAGGAATTCAAAGGGTTGAAAGGAGTACAATTTGGAAACCATCCCCCGTTAACACTGATAAAGTCCAATACTATCAGCTATCAGCAAAAGAAACAAAAGCCAATGAAGGCCATGAAAGTTGAAGGCTCTGTAGGCCTTGCAAAGCTAATACGGTTTAAGAGAACAAGAATTGACCGACTGAGGTCGAATAGGAGAGATGAAAGTGAAGAGGCTGGTGTGCAAGTAAGAGAAATCAATAACAGACTCATGTAGAGCCCCTTGTTTCCAAGTTTTAATTGCCGCTTACAACTGGCAGAAGATACCGTGGATGTATTCTTTGTCTTCATGCACGGGGAGGTTGATGAGAAAGATCAAACTGAAGAGCCTTGTCGAGAGTGAAAGTAATGCCAAACTTAACTCATGGATGTGCTTGTGTCATGCATGTTTCACTATCCTCCAATTTTATAACTTACTAGTTGTGATCCCCTCTTGTTCACAGTGTAGAGTTAGTTTACAGATGATAAGGTCTTTGTATTGCCTCTTTCAATATAATACATACCTATGTGCACAGGGAAGTAAGTAGTAGTACTAGTTACATTTACTCATGAGCATATAAATTTAAATTTGCCTTTCTCTGACTTCTTTTCAGGGCTTTTGTGTTCCTCCTGAACTAGCTGAAGGGGCAGAAGGTGATCAGACGGAAGGCACACAAGGAGGTATGGGACTTGGTGAAGGTGAGGGTGAGAAGGATGTTTCCGAGACTATAGAATCAGAGGATCAACTGGAGGATGCAAGACCGCAGGGAGAAGAACGCAAAGAGGAGGAGCGTGACTGCAAGGTAAGATTCTAGGGGTCACTACTTGCTTTAATTTTACATTGAAGATGTCTAGATCCATGCGACATTCATTTTTCTCACCAGAATATCTAACTGCCCTCTTCTTAATTTATGATGAAGAAACTTTGCTTTACTACTCAATAATAATCATAATAAAAACAACAACAACAACAACAATATCCCATTGGGATCCTTTTCTCCTTTTGTATTTGTTCTGTGTTCCTATTCTTTTACCACCTGTATTTATCTTTGTCATGTTTCTTCCCTTTTCGTGTACTTCTCTGGCTTCTTCTTATCCTGCACCTATCCCACCACATGAAGACTGAAGATCTGCCAAGATGGCTCCTCAGTGAGTGTTGATGCCCGCCCTCCTGATGAAGCTGGGAACAGAAACGATCTTGGAGCTCGTCAGGGGCTGAGAAGAGATGGATGTAGAAGAACTAGGGTTGATGAGGATAGAGCCCATCTAATTGAAGATGGCAGTCTATGAAGATGTGGAGATTGTTCTTGTCCTTTTGTGTTTCCATGTTTGTCCTCGGCTCCTGTTTCTGTTCATAATCTGTTAGCTTCCTGTCCCTATTGATAATTCCAATGATCACATGTATAAAGATTGGACTTTCCACCTAATCAATACTATTATTTATTATAAGTTATTTAAAACATTTTACATTACAGTACCGGTTTCAACCCTATGTTTAATATCTTCATGTAATTTGCACGAGGTCAAGTTGTCTAAGTTTAATGCCTCATTATCTGAAGTGGGATGGTGAATCAATCAATCAAACTTATTCGGCCTTCAAAACACACAACTTGCACCTGTTTTATTGTAGAAGTCAAGTATGTTAAACTTTTAGAAAACATACTTCCTACTGATGCAAGTTTTATAAAAGCATAGTACCATTTAAATTAAATTTAAGACTTTTAAAAACTTGAAATATTTAACATTGTATTACGAAAATCAAAAGAATGTGTGTGTGATTGAACATCAAGATCAGTGACATCATAACGAACTGTTGAACAATTTACTTTTACATTTCTCAGCCAAGCACATTTTAACAGTATAATGTATCAATGTAACTTAGAATTAGTCACCTAAAATTAGAATAAATAGTATTTTAACATTACATGTTATTTTTAAGAGATCAATGTTCTTCAGCAGCTGAAGATACATAGGGTCTAAACCGGTACTGTAATGTAAAATGTTTTAAAATGTTTAAAGTACCTTATAATAAATAATAATAGTATTGATTAGATGGAAAGTCCAATCTTTATACTTGTGATCGTCTTTCTGTTGTTCCCTCTTCCCACACTGACCTGCCATTGTGTTCATCCTATTATGTGTGTTCCTCCCCACCCCCTCTGGCTCAGAGACTGGGTGTTTGTGTCTGTTCCTGCACAGTCCTCTTCATATACACACCGTACTACTAGCCACCACAGAAATGTACAATAGTAAAAACTGTCAGGAAGGGCATCTGGCTATAAAACAGGGCCAAGTCTACATGTACGACACAGTTCGCAATTGTGACTGCATCAGCATGTGGGAAAAGTGATGAGAGATTAAAATTGTTAGGTGAATGACAGTCTTAAAAATGTACAAAATTGGTAATCCATGTGATATTGCACTTTTCTTGCAGGAAGAAGAAAAGGGAATTGAGACTTCAGAAGATTTCGGTGGAAAAGTTCAGGATTTGGAAAAGAAGGAAGGAGAAGGAGAATCAGAAGAATCAGGAGAGGAAGAAGAACTTGATAAAGAAATGGGAGAAACAGAAGAGGGAGCAGATATGCTAGATCAGCAGGTGAGATTAAACTTCTGTTATATTTTGCCCCTTAAAACAACAATCCGTTAACTTGTTTGATGCTATTGTGTAATTACATATCATATTTAATGGTTCTACATATTATTATTATTATTATTATTATTATTATTATTATTATTATTATTATTATTATTATTATTATTATTATGGAGATGGCCGCTAGGCTGGGTTTGACGGTCACTAATATTGGAAATGTGCCAACTTTTCGACGACCGGGCTGTAGAGGAACCATACCGGACGTGACTTTTGTATCTGAGGACATCGTGTCGAATATCAATGACTGGCGGGTGATTGAAGAATACACGGGAAGTGATCACCAGTACATTACTTTTTGTATTCTTCCTGAAACTTCGCAGATTAATATTAGATCGTATGAACCAACGCGGTGGAATATAGAAAGTATGGACAAAGAAAAATTTCTTGCTATCCTAAGAAATGAAATGGATAGTATAACAGAACAAATATGTTGTTATAAAAGGAAAGAAGCCGCTGAGAAATGTGTTGAGCTCACTATGGAGCTTATTCGGAGAGCATGTGATCTTTCCATGACTCGTAAAACATCACGAAACAAGAAGCGTTCAGCGTACTGGTGGACCAAAGATATTGCTGATCAGAGAAGACGTTGTCTGCAACTTAGACGGAAGGCACAGAGAGCACGAGTCAGCCAAGAAGACACCTCACTTACAGCTGAGTATAAGTCGGCGAAGAAAGAATTGAGAAATGCTATCAAAAAGAGTAAAGTCGACAAATGGTGGAAAATGGCTAAAGAAGTGGATGACGATCCATGGGGTTCAGGATACAAGATCGTTATGAAGAAACTTGGAAATTTCTCGAACCCGATCATGGACTCAAATGCAATGAAGGATATTGTGGATACATTATTCCCAGATCATCCTGAGAGGTCTGCTGATGATGATGATGATGAATTCATAGATGATGTGCCACTTTTTACACGAGAAGAATTGATGAGAGCGATTAGGTCCCTTAGAAATAAAAAGGCCCCATGACCAGATAGTATTCCAGCAGAGATATTAAAGCTGATAGCAGATTTCTGTCCACAACTACTGCTGAAAATGTACAATAGCTGCCTGCTATCGGGGGTGTTCAGTGTTCGCTGGAAAACAGCTCGGCTAGTTTTAATAAGCAAAGGAAAATCTGGGGGCTATAGGCCTTTATGTATGCTGGATACTGCTGGTAAAGGATTAGAGAAACTTTTGCAGCCAAGAATACTTTCAGCAGTTCAACTAGCTGGGGACCTCTCTGATCGTCAACATGGTTTTCGAGGAGGGCATTCGACAATCGATGCAGTATGGGAAGTGTTGAATACAGCTAAAAGGGCACAAATGGGTAATCATCACTCTCGTAAAGTGACACTCCTTGTGACCCTTGATGTTAAGAACGCTTTCAACTCGATCAGTTGGAATGACATATTGGAAGCACTTCAGAATACTTTCAAACTACCGGAGTATCTCATGCGCATAATGAGAAATTATTTGAAAGATCGTAATCTAGTATATCACACAGAAGATGGGCAGAGAGTGAAACGGCTCACAGCTGGTGCAGCACAAGGGTCCATCCTTGGCCCAAATCTGTGGAACATAGTATATGATGGATTGTTGAGGTTAGAGATGCCGGAAGACACAATGCTAGTGGGCTATGCTGATGATATAGCTGTTTTGATAGTTGCTCGAAATTTGGAGTTGGCTCAGTTTAAGCTAAATCAAGTAATGCGACGGGTGAAAGATTGGATGGCGAATCACAGATTACAGCTTGCAGATCATAAAACAGAGATTGTTCTCTTGACAAGAAAAAGGATCACGACCGTCATTCCAATGTATATTGGAGAAACAGAAATTGAAACATCCAGAAGTATAAAGTATCTCGGAGTGACACTTGATATCAAACTTACTTTTTGGGATCATATCAAACGGGTGACAGATAAGGCGGTGAAAACAACGGATGCGCTGAGTAGATTAATGAGCAACGTTAAAGGTCCGAAGTCTAGCAAACGACGACTTCTGATGTCGATAGTTCACTCGACACTTCTATATGGTGCCGAAGTCTGGGCTGAATCTCTGAAGTTTGAAAAATACCGGCGAAGGATAGCTGCGGTACAGCGGAGATCAGCTTTGCGTATTACAAGCGCGTATCGCACAGTATCCGAACCTGCGGTCCTTACGATAGCAGCGGTAGCACCAATTGATTTACTTGCCTTAGAGAGACAGGAAGTCTGGCGAACTCACGGAGAGCTCGGAAAGAAGCGCGCTAAGGAGCTAGCTTATAGGCAACGAATGGAGCGGTGGCAGCAAAGATGGGAGGAAGATCCTCGAGGAAAATGTACTAAGCGGCTGATACCACGCCTAGCTGATTGGGTTGCCCGAGTTCATGGCGAGGTTAACTTTTACATTACGCAACTATTGACGGGTCACGGATACTTCCGTAAATTTCTACATAGAGTAGGTAGAGCGAACGACTCGGCGTGTATTTATTGCAATGATATAGACGATGTATTTCATACATTTTTCGTTTGTTATCATTGGTCAACTCAGAGAAGATGTTTATATACTGAGCAAGGAGAGTTGACGCCAGAAACTATTGTGCGGGCGATGCTACGAAACCAAGAATCTTGGGATCAGATAGCAGTATATGTAGAAGGCATCCTGCGTCAGAAAAAGAGAGATATGAATGCTCATGAACAGCAGTAAGGAGAAATAAGGAAGAAGAAACCTAACAAATTAGCACGACACCGCCCTGAAGTAATGCGAGAGCGGTTCCGGGGCGGAGATATACGTCGTGGGAAAAGGGTGTGTGGGTTTTAGTGAGTAGGAATCTCACACGCTTGTGAAGTGCGGACCCTCACAAGTGTCTAATGAAAGATTTCCCACACTTCCCTCGTAAAAAAAAAAAAAATTATTATTATTATTATTATTATTATTATTATTATTATTATTATTATTTGATAAATATATAATTTAAGCATACATATCTTAAATAATGTTACTCTCTGATACCTTTACACACAGATTGATAGTGTATGTATAACAGGAGGGAAATGCATGTGTATATTACGATTCCTGGAATGTCTTTTCTGGAACCTATTACTGCCTTAAAGTACCTCTACATACCCTTCCATATAAGGTAGGTATACAAGAGGAATAGGAAGGAAGAAAAGAAATAGGTGGGCTAAAGTATTGAGAGGAAGGAAATTGACAGCCAGGGAGCAGAGGTAGGTATTGATGAGCAGTTGGTATGAGTCAGTGCAGGTAGAACAGCAGAGTGAAGATGGGGAATACAGAGGTGCCAACTATTACGGATTGTCTGTAATTATTACGGATTTCATCTCACGATGACAGAGTTACGGTCAAAGGGGAAATTATTATGGAAAAGTTGACATTATCACAAAAAAAAAAAAAGAAATTTCGACGGAAACAAAAGGAAAGGAAACGATGTTCAGTCCTTTCGAGCCTTTCTCCTAAATCGTCTTTATTTCAATGCTTGTGAGTTGGCAACAATACTTATTCGATCGTGACTTCCTTTTGCTACCCATAAGCGTTGTAAAATTCATTGTGAATGAAGGAGCTCAGGTGCTGCTCTTCTCCACTAAAAATCCTATTTGCTGTGTTAAGTGTACCTAACAGTTAACAGAAAGATTGAGAAAGAAGTGAGGCCTACATTAAGCACATCTGCACTGGTATCTCTTGTGGTTCAGAAAACGAAAATGTCATCACAGTCGGAAGGATGCTTCAAGAAAAACTACACTGAAAAGCAGCTGCTGCGCGAGAAACAAGCTGCAAGGAATGTTTTATCACAGAACCAACAGGTTGCGTGCAAATGTTATTGTGTAATATGATATACTTTTGGATAGATTGCTAGAGGCAAGGGCAAAAGGGGTGTCATTATCAAGAAGGAAGGAGCATGCTTTGGACTTGACTCGAAATTTTTCTTGGGGGCGGAGGGCGATTACTGATAATCCACTTCAAAGTTGGCACCTCTGGGAATAGGGTGGTGTTATAGAGGAGGGGGGGAGGTCAGAGGAAATGGAAAGGTAGGAAAGTGTAGTGCTCTCTGGTTGGTCCTTATATAAAGTAAGCGTTTACTTTCAGTTTTGGTGTACATATTTACTTTGACTCAATAATCTCCTAAAATAATGCAAAAATTTAAATCATTCATTTAGATCATGAGCTGGTACTCATAGAAGTTCATAGCTGAAACTTTGCCATTGCCATTAGTGTACAAAATGCAATGGTATCAATCCTCCTCCCTAGGGAAGAGCAATGGATATTGGAGGATGTCAAATGACGTGTGTGTCTTAGAAATTTTGATCAGTTTGTCATCGTAAGACATCCCTACATTCATACTCCTGCCCTACTATCAACATTGATTGCCACTTTATTGCAGTGAAAACATTCAGACATCCTCTGTGAGAATTGTGAGGAACTTCGTCAGTGTAAGTGCTTACTGACAAATCTTCAGATGGGTTGTTTATCCAGAGTGTTTTTGAAACTACGGATATATGTATTATTATTGTGTAACATAGTTTGTAAACCTTTCACTCATCACGCTGGAGAGATGTGCCATTCGGCATCACTATACATACAGAACAACAAGGCTTGAAATAAGCATGACCTATTTATTGCCCTGCATAGGAATGGGTGCTTGAATCGGTGGTTATGCCTTTAGGGGCTAAACTCAAATTCCACCCCTTTAAGGATCCAAAGTTATATGTAAGCTGTTTATGTCTTTTAAGAATCTGACAATAACTAAACATCCCAAATTTCAGCTTTTTATCTAATTGAAAACTTCTTAAACCAGTGATGTTCCACCCCCATACAGGTTGTTATTCAAATTCATATAGACATAGTTCTTCTAAGAACCTTAAGATAAATAAACGTCCTGATACACACCGGCTTCCATTTATCCTCCTTAATATCTTGAAAATTTTTCCTCAACACTTTCTTGGGATGTTTTATTTTAAAAATTAATTTGGACTTTTCAGGAAACTTTTAAGCCCATGAAAACTGTAGGTCATTGCTTTGGGGGAAAAGATCCAACTGAATGAAAAAATGCTTACTGGTGGATATTTATGTTGAGCCCCAATTTTTAACCCCTTCAGCCTGGCTTTGTCAGGGATTTTTTTTTTTTTTTTCCAGAGATCCTGAGGGCATCAGCTTCTCTGGTACCAAGTTTTAAGTTCCTAGGATGCCTGGAAGTGCCTCATTAATTCATGTGTATTTTCATTTTTATACATTTGTTATACAGATCGCTACATGTCCACCTCCATTTGAAAGTATAGATGAAATATAGACATTTTATTGACAGGTATTACTTTTTCATCAGGAATATCACAAAGTTTGATATGGATTATTTTATGCTTTTTGTAATAAAAATAAAATACCTTTTAAGACTTTTAATAATCAAGATGATCTTTGTCTGTAGAAGAGCTGAAGTTGTTGTTCTCACATTTCTTTAACTCGGGAAACTGGAGCTGGAAAGTGATGATGATGATGATGATGATGATGATGATGATGATGATGATGACTCAAGGGTATCTCATCTGAGTTATTTTTTAAACTCATTGTAACTCTGTTATCAGATTAACTGCACTTGAAATAAGTTTTATTACACATTCAGAGGATCTTGATGATTCAGTATTAATGTTCGTGTATGCTACAAACAAAGAAAAATAATGGCTCATATTGTTCTTTATTGAAGTTTGAATATAAAATATGCTTCTTAAAATTGTCATTCAGGGGAGTTAATAAGTATTGTGCATTATCATTTACAGTTTTGGAAGTTAAACAGTTATGTATTCATTATTCACTTGTTATATTGCTTATTTCAGATTTGGGGTAGTGATTCTGAAGGAGAAGGAAGTGATGATGGTGGTGAAGAAGAGGACAAGAAGGAAGATAGTGGTTCAGGAGAGAAAACTGGACAGCAGGAACTGGGAGCCAAAGATGAGAAGGACAAGTATAGTCCTGAGGATGATGATGAAAAAGAGGATGGCAAACAGGAGAAACAAAAGAAAGATATTGATGAGATGAAGGAACCTGAGATGGATGAAGATCATGTGGACCCATATCATGGTGAGTGCAGACATCTTTGTTCTGACATGAGAAATGTCATTAATCATTTTCAACACTGTGAAACTTTCAATAATTATACGAGGGCTACCCGGAAAGTAATACCTGTTAGCGCCGCATGAAGCGCTGACAACTCGGGTAGCCACTGGGCAAGGTCAGACTGCGTCAGTGGCTTGTCTGCCTGCATTGTGCTAAGTTGCACGACGCTAGCATTGCCTGTGTTGTGTCTGTGATCATTTAAAATGTTTAAACAAATTGAGAACCCCACCAGTTGTGAAGTGAGGGCCGTGATTAAATTTCTTAATGCACGAAACGTTCGACCTCGTGATATTCATCGCCAATTAACGGAGGTGTATGGAGACAATGTGATGGACGAGTCATCTGCTCGGCGCTGGTGTCGCAACTTCAACCTGGGGAGGGGGAATACACATGACGAGGAGCGTTCAGGGAGACCATCTGTCATTACAGACCAACTGCTGAGCGCAGTAGACGAATGCGTGAGGAACAATCGGCGCGTCACAATTGATGAACTCTGTGAACATTTTCCTAATATGTCTCGAACAATTGTTCATGAAATTATCAAAGACCATCTGCATTATTCAAAAATCTATGCAAGATGGGTCCCTCGCATGCTTACAGAGGAGCATAAAACCAAGCGTATGGCCGCAGCACTGACATTTCTGGGACGTTATTCCGATGAAGGAGAAGACTCGCATCATTACTGGGGACGAAACATGGGTTTGTTATGCATCACCTGAGAGTAAACGACAGTCAATGGAGTGGCATCGTGCTTATTCACCAACCAAACCAAAAAAATTCAAGACAGTTCTGTCCACCAGGAAACTCATGACAACCGTTTTCTGGGATCGCCGAGGTGTATTGCTCATTGATTTTATGGCCCGTGAAGACACAATTAAAGCTAATGCGTATTGTGAAACATTAAAGAAATTACGGTGGGCAATACAAAATCAACGGCGAGGTCTATTGTCTACAGGCGTCATTCTCCTTCATGACAATGCCAGGGCTCATGCAGCTGTGATAACACAACAACTTTTGCAGCAATTCAAGTGGGAAACCTTCGACCATCCCCCGTATAGCCCGGACTTGGCCCCTTCGGATTTTCATCTCTTTACAAAATTTAAAGACTTTCTGGCGGGAAAAAGATTTGACAGCGATGAAGAACTTAAACGAGCCGTGACTATGCATCTCAATACGCTGGCGGCTGAGGACTATGGCGCTGGAATACAAAAACTCGTCCCATGTTGTGACATATGCTTAAATTTGCTTGGAGATTATGTTGAGAAGTAGTGTAAAGTATGCTCTTTCCAGTAAAAATGTGTATATTTGTTAATGTTTACACGTGTGTCTTTATTGCACAAACGGGTACCACTTTCCGGATGGCCTTCGTAGTTAAGCTAGAAAATAACAAAGTAGTTATTGTTGTTGTTGTTTGGGTCATCAATCCAGAGATTGGTTTGGTACAGCTCTCCATGCCACTCTATCCTGTGCTAACCTTTTCATTTCTATGTAACTACTGCATACTACCTCTACTCTCATCTGTCAGCCATTTTTACCGCCTACACTTCCTTCAAAAACGAACTGAACAAGACCTGGGTGTCTTAAAATGTGCCCTACCATTCTGTCTCTTCTTCTGGTCACATTTTGCCAAATCGTTCTCCTCTCATGAATTTGATTCAGTATCTCTTCATTTGTTATTTATTTATTCAGGATCAGCAACAGCATAATGCCAGATTACAAAGATCTGAGCTATGTGCGATAGAAATTAATCTAAAATGAAAGATATATACTGTAAATATTTAGAAAATATACACAACAAAAACTGTACTATCCTATATAATACATATTTACATAAATAATGATATAAACTAAAGGAAAATACATTTAGATACAAGAGAAGAAACAGGAAAGAACAAGAAGGAAAATTAAGTTATATAAGAAATATTGGGACAGAACGAAGGAAATGATATGATTATGTCTAGGTTCTTGTTGATAGATAAGGTATTAAACATTGCTGGAATACGTACAGAAAAGGACCTTTGGGTGAGAGAAAGCCAGGAGTAAGGAATATGGAATAGGGTCTTCATTCTGGTACTGGTATTTTGGGGGTATAAGGAAACTAATTCTGGAAACTAATTTGTGATTTGATCTACCCATTTCACCTTCAACATTCTTCTGTAACATCACATCTCAAAAGCTTCTATTTTTCTTTCTCTCTGAGCTAGTTATCATCCATGTTTCACTTCCATACTTACATAATTATATATATAATTTATCCTGCTTGCACCATCCCCTAACACTTGTACTTAAAAGTTTTTAGCAATGAATGAGATCACGAGATACTAAACTAATGGTGCAGTAGTTTTCACACTTTTCAGCACCTGATTTCTTGTGAATTCTTTCTAAAATTGGATGACACTTCTCTTTTATCATACATCTTACACACTAAATGGAATAACCTACCCATGCTGATTTCTTCTAAGACAGTCAGTAGTTCTGAGGGTATGTCATCATTTCCATGTGCCTTGTTCTTATTTAGGTCTCTCAAGTTTCTCTCGAATTCTGACTTCAAAATTGGATCTCCCATTCCATCAGCATCAACAGTTTCTTTTTGTTCCAGAACCTTATCATCTACCTCTTTCCCTTGATACAATAGTTTAATATGTTCCTGCCATTTCTTGCCTTCTTTCACTAGAAGTGGTTTTTCATCTGAGCTCTTAATATTCATACACCTAGTTTACCTTTCTCCAAAGGTTTTCATGATTTTCCTGTATGCAGCATCTACCTTTCGTACAACCATGCAACCTTCAATATCCTCGCAGATCTCTTTTAGCCATTCTTCCTTAGCTGTCCTGCACTTTCCACCTGTATTCTTTTCTGCTCTCCTCATTTTTGAATTCTTGTATTTTTGCCATTCATCAATCAGGACCAACATCTCCTGAGTTATCCACTGATTCTTACTTGATCTTACCTTTCTTCCTAGCTTTTCTTCAACAGCCCTCATTGTCATCATTATCATCATCATTGTACAGTTCCAGTTTTCCCGGGTACTGTTAATGAGCCTCTTCCACTTCTTCCTGACCATATACAACTTGTCATGGAGAACATCATCGACTGTGTATCCTCGGGTAACTAGATCAACCTTGATCATGTCCATCCATCGTGTTTTAGGTGTTCCTGCAGGTCTTTTCCCCTCCACCTGTCTCCAAATTTATTCTGGCTCTTCTTGTAGGCTCCATCCTCATCACATGCCCGTACCACTGCAGTCTGGATGTGCCGATTCGGTCTAATAGGGATGTCTTTATTCCAGCTTCTTTCCTCACCTCCTCATTTCTTAACTTGTCCATCTTGGTCTTCTGGATGGTGGATCTAAAACATTTCATCTCTGATGCTTGCAGTCTTGATGAATCTCTTTTTGTGAGGGTGCACGCTTCAATACCATAGGTCAATAGTGGTATGAAATAGCTGTTAAACATCATCAGTTTGGTCGGTTTTGGAATCGTGTCATCCCATAAGTGTTCTTACTCGTTGGTAGAATTCTTATCCCTTTTGCACACTGTTTGTAATTTCCTTTGTGACCAAATTATCACTTCCAAGGTAAAGAAAACTATCCACACACTCTAGCTGGTGGTCTCCTATTTTTGTACATGTTGGACGCCCTTCTCTGTTGACTGCCGTCACACCACTGTCTTGGTCTCGCTGATGTTAAGCAGCCCTACTGATCTCATTCCTCATGACCGTCACTCCTCATTTAATGTATTCCTTCAGCCTTTTCATTTAGTCGTTGTGCAACATGTTCCTTGAAAGAATCCCTCACACTCATTTCTTTCAACGTACATAGATCCCATCTTCTTGCATTCCCTTCTTCAATGTCTTCAACTTCAGATGACATTTCATGACCACCACATTGTGATCAGAGTCCACGTCTGCTCCTGGGGACATCTTGCAATCCAACACCTGGTTTCTGAATCTCTACCTAATCATAATGAAGTCGATTTAATACCTTCCTGTGTCTCCAGGTCTTGTCCACATGTACAGTTGTCGCTTGTAGTGTTTGAACCAATTATTAGCAAGGACTAAATTATGAACAGTGCAGAATTCAACTAGCCGACTTCCTCTTTCATTCCTACTGTATTGCGTTCACTTCCTTGGCCTACCATTGCATTCCAGTCTCCCATCAGAATTAGATTCTTGTCTCCTTTTACATATTGTATTAAATCTCTTCCTATATTCTTTCGAGTTCTTCATCATCTGGTGAGCTAGTAGCCATATGGACCTGCACTATTGTGGTGGGCATTGACTTGGTGCCTATTTTGACAACAATTATTTGTTCACTATCCTGTTTGTAGTAGCTTACCCACTGCCATATTTTCCTATTCATTATTAAACCAACTCCTGTACTTTCCCTGTTTGATTTTGTGATGATAATTATGTAGTTGCCTGGCAAAAAATCTTGCTCTTCCTGTTAACATACTTCACTTATACAAACTACATCTAAATTTAGTCTATCCATTTCTCTCTTCAGATTCTCTATCCTATCACAACAATTCAAACTCCTAACATTCCATGTTCTGACTTGCAGAATGTCAGTATTCATCTTCCTGATAATTGCCTCCTCTTGTGTAGTCCCCACCTGGAGATCCGAATGAGGGAGTATTTTACCTCCGGAATATTTTACCTGGGAGGAAGCCAGAAAGAGTTGCATGTCCTCGGGAGTAAGTTACAGCTGTAGTTTCCCATTGTGTTAATCCATGTAGCAGTATCAGCGCAGCTAAGCCATGTTAAAATATTATTACAAGGCCGTATCAATCATCCAGACTGCCACCCTTGCAACTTCCAAAGGCTGCTACCCTGTTTTGATGAACCATTCGTTAGTCTGGTCTCCCGACAGATACCCCTCTGATATGGTTGCACCTAAGGTTCAGCTATCTACTTCATTGGGACATGCAAGCCTCTTCACTGTGGCAAGGTCACATGGTTCGCAGGGGTGGAATAACAAAGCACTCCTCTTTAAAATGGTTTTCTAAGCCAATCAGATACTACAACACAAGGTTTCTTCCTGACTACCTGTTTCACTTAGCAAGCCATCCCATTTATTGAAAATCAAAGGACCGGGCGAGTTGGCCGTGCGCGTAGAGGTGCGCGGCTGTGAACTTGCATCCGGGAGATAGTAGGTTCGAATCCCACTATCGGCAGCCCTGAAGATGGTTTTCCGTGGTTTCCCATTTTCACACCAGGCAAATGCTGGGGCTGTACCTTATTTAAGGCCACGGCCGCTTCCTTCCAACTCCTAGGCCTTTCCTATCCCATCGTCGCCATAAGACCTATCTGTGTCGGTGCGATGTAAAGCCCCTAGCAAAAAAAAAGAAAAAGAAAATCAAAGGATATTGCATAAATTACCTCTTAGATTATGAAAATTGGTATTCTGTCTTCAACTCAATGATAGATGGTCTGTTATTGTTATCCTCATATCTCCCCACCCCATCATTTGCCAACTTAGGTGTCTACTTGATTCTCACTGGTCATGTTGTAGGCTGATTAGTTGTGAGATGCTTGATTGAAAAATCTCAAACTTTGGGCTAACACATTCTTGTAATTCAGCCATCGCTGTTCTTTGGTTTTTGAATGCAAGTCAGGTCCTCTCAGCTCCAAAATCATGAACTGCTTCAAACATAAACTTCTGTGAGTATGGAACATTTTGTAGAGAAAAGGAAGAGTGGTGGTGATTTTTCTTTTAACCCATTTTAGTCGCAATAAATGGCCACATTGTTGACGATAGTATCTGATTTAATTTGCCCGCATGTAGTTTGAGCATACCTGTCACAAAAACAATTCACTCAAATTTTACATTTATTTTGTTGAAAGTTATGACTTACCCAAACTTCATTCCTTGAATGACTGCTGGATGTAGTACGTTTGTTTCATTTGAAACAATTTCAAAGAGCATACCCAAGTACTCTAAAATGATTGCAAGTTTGGACAATGGATCGGACTTGAACTTTCTCTTAAGTATTTATAAAACACCACTGTATCTATGAAATGGTTATATATTAGAATTAATGTCTTTATTCTCCCACTTACAGACACTGTGGTTCGTGTGCATCATAGAACGAACATGTTGGGAAGGACCTGGCGAAGTTAAATTGTGGGAACTCCTCTTGTTTTACTGTGGTGGACACTTGTTTCACATAGGACAGAGTTTGTATGGTGGAGTGTCAAATACGGATTGCTTGTAAGCAATCAGTCTAGCATCAACATGACATGATAGCGCACACAGGACACAGCTCGCTCAGGGCGACCGAAGGATGTGGGAACTTCTATAGAATATAAATAAACGAGTCAAGCTAACGAATGATTTTTTGATTGATTGAATGATTGATGCTCTGTTGTGTGAGTTAAATTATGGAAAATCCTCTTGATTTCCTATGGTGGACACGTATTTCACGTAGGACGGAGCTTGTTAGGTGGGGTGTCAAATACGAAAAAATCATTCGTTAGCTTGACTCGTTTATTTATATTCTATAGAAGTTCCCACATCCGTCTCTCACTTTCTTCAGTGATCTCTGCACTCTAGAGAAAATTGTATTGTTCAATACACTATTATGAAAGACTTGACATTATTAAAACCTAATGGAAAGACATTTTTTATTTGCACTAAAATATGTTTCGGTTTCCATTGGAAAAGCTTGGTTACAATGAAATTGCTTACAAATTGCTTACAATTAAATTGACAAAAGACATTCTAAAAAATTACTAGAAGGATGATGCATTAAATGGATGATGTGTTATGAAAAAGGTGTGTTAAAATACAGCGCAACGATTTGAAAGATCCACTTGTTGTGCGTCTTAATACTCAATGTACACTTCATTACTTAAGAAAAAGTGAAGTTATCTTGTTACAGTCTTATTATGTTAAAAAGAATTGTTGATGCTCTGTTGTGTGAGGTAAATTATGGAAAATCCTCTTGATTTCCTATGGTGGACACGTATTTCACGTAGGACGGAGCTTGTTTGGTGGAGTGTCAAATACGAAAAAATCATTCGTTAGCTTGACTCGTTTATTTATATTCTATAGAAGTTCCCACATCCTTCGGTCGCCCTGAGCGGGCTCTGTCCTGTGTGCGCTAATCATGTCATGTTGATGGTAGACTGATTGCTTACAAGCAATCCGTATTTGACACTCCACCATACAAACTCTGTCCTATGTGAAACAAGTGTCCACTACAGTAAAACAAGAGGAGTTCCCACAATTTAACTTGCACATCGGTTTACTTCAACAACAGAGCATCAACAGTTCTTCTTAACATAAGATTGTAACAAGATAGCACAGTCCATTGCTTTTAACAGATGTATACAATTCCAAGCCAATTGTATCCAGACTTTCAAAAACTGCCCTACAAAATGCAATATTTCATCATAAGCGACATGTTCTTGTATTGGCAGTTGACTACATCTGTTTCTCTGACTTAAATATTTTTTTTTCGTTGTTTATGTACCATGCTTTCATACTACAAAGTTATTAATTGAAGTATAAGTGATGTATCATGATCCCACCTTTTCCTTCTCAGTACTTCCATTATCAAAAAATAATCAACAGCAGACACCCATTCTCATGATACCAATGCATAAATTCAAAAGTTTTATTCTTTGTAATTGATATAGCATGACTTTTCTTTTAGGTAATCAGCAACCATTACCAGAACCAGAACCCTTGGATCTTCCAGATGACCTTCAGTTGGATGATGGAGATGCTAAAGATGGACAGGAGGATGAGGAAAATCCATTTGACATTGATGCTATGAAAGGTTAGTAAGCAACATATTCAGGAAACTATATATATATATTTCATCCCACTTCATTTTGCATAAGGATTCATCCTTAGAACAAGTTGGCTATGCAGTTTAGATCATGTAGATGTGAGCTTGCATTTAGAAGATAGAGGGTTCAAGCTCCTCTATCGACAGTCCTGAATATGGTTTTTTGTTTATCATTTTCACACTAGGCTGTACCTTAATTAAGGCCACAGCCGCTTCCTTCAGTTCTAACCCTTTCATATCCCATCATTGCTAAAAGTCTGGCTCCATGGCTAAATGGTTAGCGTGCTGGCCTTTGGTCACAGGGATCCCGGGTTTGATTTCAATTTTGCTGGCATGGGGGCTGGGTGTATGTGTTGTCTTCATCATCATTTCATCCTCATCACGATGCACAGGTAAGGGCGTCAAATCAAAAGACCTGCACCTGGCGAGCCGAACTTGTCCTCGGACACTCCCAGCACTAAAAGCCGTACACTATTTCATTTCATTGCCAAAAGATCTAATGGAGTTGGTGCGACGTTAGAACATTTCAAGATACTGCAGACAGCATAAGGCTGAACTGTTGTGTGATCACTTACCATGGTTTATTGCTAGTTACTCATTGCACATACAATAGTATCACATAGCTTATCTTCATTCCTGAAAAACATGTACAATAGCATACCCATAAAAAGGCACGACCAAAACAAGTCACATACGATTAAAACCTTAAAATCTTTGTTTTTGCATTTATGACAGTTTACCTCTTATGTCCAGAAATTTATGTAGGACTAAAATGGACCCTTTTAAACTTTTTACTTACCCA
The DNA here is from genome assembly GCF_040414725.1 of Anabrus simplex. NCBI lineage: Eukaryota > Metazoa > Arthropoda > Insecta > Orthoptera > Tettigoniidae > Anabrus > Anabrus simplex. The sequence continues at coordinate 350,977,865 of NC_090265.1, read as the reverse complement.
GCACTAGTGGTTCCACCGCAGCAATACAACCACCACCACCTATTGAAATTGTGCATTCTTTAATAACATTTCCTTAGAAGTTATTTTAAACCATTTTCATTTAAGGTGCCCAAGAAGCAGCGAGTAAGATTTTGAAGAAGATATATGAATAGAACAAAAGCACATATAAATCATACTAAAGAAAGAGAAAACAGTAGTAAGTTTCCTGAGATTAACAACGAATACAAAGTAACAGTGGACAAAATAACACTTGATGGTTGACCAGCGAGAGAGATTTTATTGAACAAAATTTATTAGATGAATGCCTGATTGTTATGACTTTAGAAAGGCAGTATTCCTTGACTGGCAGTGCTAATGTAAATGAAGCAGTTCAGAGAGAAGGCCAACTAAGTTCTGACCACTGCTTGGCTACTCTGCTTGCATGAGTAATGAGAATCACAATTGGAGTTGCTGCATGTGAAAGTGAGCTGGAGGGGAAATTTCAGGGTAAACTGAATGTGAGGGGGGGATTATAAATGGCTGGTGATAGTGGTGGTGGTTATTGTTTTAAAAGGAAATGCAACCGGTTAACTATCCTCTCTTAATGCTAATCGAAGGGAAGAAGAAAGATGTCTGACACTCCAAAGAATTAAGGTATTGGCAAAAGAGAGGTAAAAGTGTAAACATGAAAGACTCTCTTAGGCCTCGCAAACCTAATACCGACAGGGTCCAAAGAGAGCAAGAGTTTACCAAGGGATGTCGGATAGGAAATGTGAAAGCAGGAACCTAACACAAGTAAGTGGAAGCTATACCAGCACCAACCTACTCTCTCCTGGGTTCTCATTAAGTTGCCTCTTATGACTAGCAGGGGATGCCATGGATGTATTCTCCTGTCCCTCCTAAAAGGGGTTGCTAAGAGTCTATTAGGTGGTGATGATTACTGTTTAAGAGGAAATACAACTAGCCAACCATCCTCTATGAACACTAATGGGTAGGAAAATGGAAGAGGTCTGAACTTCACAGAATGAAAGTATTCACAAAAAAGAGGGAAGGGTGATGAAGGGTATGAAAATGAAAGACTCCCCAGGCCTCGCAAATCTAATATTGTCAGGGTTGGTAAAGAACAAGGGTTGATCAAGGGAGGCCAAATAGGAAAGTTGAATCTGAGGAACCTGGCACAAGAAGCAGTGGCAGACTCAGCTAAGGTAACCATGGTCACCAACCCATGCTCTTAAGTTCAGAGCACCTGGTCTCCCTTTTAGTTGTTGTGTCTTATAACAGGCAGGGAATACTGTGGATGTATTCTACTGCCCCCATCCACAGTGTTTACTAAAGAGTTGTTTGTAAAGATGTATGCATTGCAGTATATATTACTTTATTCTACTGTTCTTATTGTTACAGAAAAGAAACCACCAGAAGCTGACGATAAAGCTGAGGAACAGGAGTCTACTGAAGAAAAACAAGAATCAAAGAAAGAAACTGAACATACTTCCAGTGATGAGGAAGAAGAAGAAGGTGGAAATGATGCCGAAGAAGCTCCTGGTGTGAAGGATCCAGATGATGATGAGAAAATGGAAACAGAGGGACCTGATGAAAATGAGGATGAGGTTGGTGGAGGAGGTAAAGATGATGAGAAAGAAGGGATAGAGCCAAAAGAGACTGAGAAAGAAGAAGAAAAAGAAGACAGAAACCAGTTGGAAGCAGTACCATCTGATGACAGACCTTCAGATGCTCCTGCTGAAGCTGCTCCTGATATGAAAGGAGGCTCCAAAGATAAGGTGAGTGTGCTATGATTTAGGCTCAGGTAGACTATTTAAGATTATACGTATAATGGGGGAATCTAAGACAAGTAAAATCAGTTTAGAAATGGAACATAATATTTTGAGTTAAAGCTCAGTAACTAACTGAAGGTGTATCGGGTGGGGATTGTTGTCTTAAGGGGAGAAAAAACTAAATTATCAGATCCTCTTAAAACTCTGAAGATTGAAGAGTGGGAAGGACTTTGAAAAACAAGAAGATAAAAACCATGTTTAGCATTACAGATCAAAACAGAATAAGAGTTGACCTATGGAGGACCTGCTATAAGTAAGTGGAGGCAATGCCAGACTTATATGGGGTCCCAGGGTCATTATGCCCAGCTCACAAGTTACGTGTCACTAGGGCAATTATTTTCCAATCATCACAGGTCCAATTTCAGTACTGCAGTGCAAATAGATTTTAGCAGTAAGAGCTCGACAGTCGTCAATAACTTTTAGCTCATAACATAACAAGTTACCCTCACCACCGTCAAATGATTTTCCTTCTGGTCCAACATTCAACACGTTAGCTACATTCCACTGTCACATTGCCTTTTTGACCAGCTTGTCAACAAACCCATATTCTCAACAACGTCATAACATCATATCAAATGAGATGGTTCATAGAGATCCAATATAAACATTGTATATTAACCTTCAACGACAACCTCGTACTTCTGCATCAAAGTGAACCACAACATCACCATATGCTATTGACTTTTGACTTCTAACTTACGTAAACAAATTATCATAGGTCACTTGACCATCTCTCAACTTTATTTTATTCAACATTATGTTTAAAAATACGATTCCGACCATCATTCTCATTATTGTCTAGTTCCAACCGCTAGTCGATCAACATAATTTCATGGCAATTTTGCCGCTAGTCTATAACAAACTGTCATTTTATTCATTTTACTTATATTAATAGTCTTTCAATGTTACTGTTGTAAATACTTTCCCCAATTATAAACTTCTCAATCATAGCATTGTCTTTAAAACCAATATTGTACTAGTCTTTTACTATATGTTAATTTTCTTTCAAGTCTCTTCAAGGCTTTTTATAAATCAGTTTTATCATATTTATGTGTAAATCAGGTGCCTGATTTTATTTCAGGGTTAAACCCATGGCTGATGATGCCTATATGTAAGGTGAAACATGTACAATTTTGATTAACATGTCAGTGTAATTCAACTAAGACAAGATTTATTGTATTGATTAGGTGGACAAATTTAAAAATTAACTTATTGTTATTATTTCAATCAAGTAACTAGTGACCCAAAGAATGCTACTATCATCACCATATTCAAGAAAGGTGATCGCAGTATGTGTGACAACTATCGCGGTATATCCCTGCTGTCCATAGCTGGCAAACTTCTTGCAAAGATTTTAATTAGCCATCTCCAGGTTGTCTATAAGAAGATTCTCTCAGTCTTAGTAAGGTTTTTTTTTGCCTCAAGAGTCACAGTTGATATGGTCTTCTGTGCACAGCAACTCCAAGAAAAATGCACAGAACAGCAGCAACCTCTCTAATTTTTTATGATCAGGTTTGAACACTCCATGATGGTATGTCCAGTCATGTTCTCCATCACGAAAACATCTCCGATGCTTTTCCTTTCAAACATGGATTGAAGTAAGGGTGTGTACTTGCCCCAATGCTCTTTGCGATGTATGTGGCTGCTATGGTTTGTTATTCATCGTGTAGGTACCGAAACCCCTGGCATTGATTTAAGGTATCGTCTTGATGGAAGTCTTGTCAACTTGACGAGACTATGTTCACGTTGGTTAACTCCTGTGACCAAGATAACTGAACTATAGTATGCTGATGATAACTGCCTCACCTGCTATCACACCTAAGGGGTTGCAGTAATCAGTCAGTAATTTCAAGAGTGCATATGATAGTTTTGGCCTCACCATCAAAGCACAAAAAGCCAAGATTCTTACCCAACCTGCCTCAAGGGACTAGCCTTGCAGAGTTCAATTTGTCTGTCTGATGTCATTCTAGAACAGGTAGAACACTTTCCACACCTTGGGAGCATCTTGTCTAAATGATGCACCTCAGAAGAGGGTGTGGAAAATAGACTCCATGCTGCTTATTTGGTTGGCTATCCAACTAGGTCTTCAGGAATAAAGACTTAACAGTTCATACCAAACTGATAGTGTATAAAGCAGTCATGATCACAATGTTCCTCTTTGGATGTGAGACTTGGACCCTGTACTACCATTGACACCAAGAACTTTGAATGTTTTCATCAGCAGAAATTTTGTTCAGTCATAAATATCAAATGGGAGAACCATGTCTCCAGTCTTGCAGATCTTAAGAAAGCATGCATGAATGGTGTAGAACCTCTATCATTAGCCATTGGCTTCGGTGTACTGGGCATGTGTGCCATATGAGCGATACCAGACTTCATCACCAATTCTTGTATGGTGAACTTCCTTGGCCACAAAACCCAATGGTGCCCCTTTGAAGCATTATAAAGACCCTCAAACCTGGGTCACACTTGCCAATGATTGCTCACTTTGGCACCAAGCCACCTCTACTGCTGTTGAACTGTTTGAGCAAAAGTGTTGTTGGCATGAAGTGATTAAGTGACAGGCACGCACATTCCAGCAGATGCAGCCAGCGTCGTCCTCCCCCGTCCATCGAGTGCAATCTTTGTGGATGCATGTTTCCTGTTGGAATTGGCTTGCTCAGTCATCAGAAGTACAAGCACAAACAGCATTGAATGCTAGTGGTGTGAGCAAGAGAATTTGTTCACTCGGAAATGAGTAGTAGCCAAAGATTCTCCTGTCCCCTTGCATAATCTGGGTATTAGATAAAGACAGGGTATGAAAACTAGTAAATGAAGGACTTCTTAGGGATCACATACCATAATATCACTTGATTTGGAAGAAAACTAATGTTGACCAAGGAAGGTTGTTCTGGGAAGTGTAGTCTAGCATTAGTGAAAGAAGTTTGTGTCTCAAAACTTGTGAAACTGTGTGCATTCTATTTAGAAGTGTATTTATTACAGTTTAGGTTTCATGTAACTTTCATATTCCAGGTGACTCCTCATCCAGACCAAGGTCCCAGTAAGGCTGATGAAGATATGGGCAGTGAAGGTGGAGATGAAGCCGAAGGAATTGGACAGGCTGAGGCAGAGGAGGATAAAACTGGTCATAGAGGACAGTTGCCAAATCAGAGAGACAATTTACCAAGCCAAAACACCCAACCTGAAGCAGATCAACAACCAGAAAAGCGTCGGCGACCTGGAGAAACTGATAGTAATCGAACCTTAGGTTAGCAAGTTTGTCACAGAAGTTGCATGTATGTCTACCCCTTAGTCCTGTTTCCTGATACAGGGTTGGGAATGAGGTGACATGAATTTTTATGGCATCTTTTTATGGTAGGATGCCCTTCCTGATGTCAGCCTCAGTTGAGGAGCTAATGAAGATGAAATGAATGATGGTGGATGAAATTGGGTAAGGAGGTGGAAGGAATCGACTGTGGCCTCTGTATAAGAGCTGTCCCGGCATTTGCTTGGAAGTGAAAATGGGAAACCACAGAAAACCATTCTCAGGACAGCCGACGGTTGGGTTCAAACCCACTTGGCTCCCGAATGCAGAGCTTGGCTCCATAGCTGTAGCACGTTAACACGCATATTCACTCTGCTCAGTAGCAAATTGATCATAGGAGTTAATAATTTATAATTAATATTTTAAATGTTCTGTAATGAAAGTAAAAACAAGTGGTAATTTCTTCTTCCAATATTGCCATTTCAATCTTTCAGTATTGTGTGTCACTTCTCTCCAAGGAACTTTTAGATGGAATTTTGAGTAATTTTCACTCTTGATAAAACATACAACTTTTTTAGGGAATGGTGCATGGGTAGGTGTTTGTTGATGATATCTATAGAGTAACATTTTGTAATGATTTCAGTTGGAAATAGCACAGAAAAAAAAATCCCCTTAAGCTAACTGAAAAAATAAATAAATGAAATATCATTTCAGAATATTATTAGGAGAAAGAAAATTCCATTGCTTGTGATTAGGAAAATAACCAAGAAACTTCTATGTGGGCTGTAAGTATAGTAGTGACAACGTAGTCCAGATAATCACAGGAGATCGGGCATGCGCAAATAGGATATGGGAGCGGTCAGCTGGCGCTGTTGTCGATGTGTAGTGTGCATTTGACAGGCCTCTAGTTGGGAGTGTTATTGTTGTGTGGTGTTGAAGTGAAGGGTGTCGATTTTACTGTTCTAAAGGTGATCAGCGTTTGTGGATTAAAATTGAGGTTGCCCACGGCAAAAATGCATCAGAATGCTATTGAGGATGTTAATAATTCCGATGAAGGTCCCTTAAAGGATGTTCCTCCTAATCAACACTATATGAGTTGTATTAAATTATCATCGTCATCATAATTTCCCCTTATCCAACTCCTGCCGGTCGGGGTATTTATGGCAATTCACCTTTTTCCTCTTTCCTTCCCCCTTTCCTCTTCCACGTTCTTGTCCCAGTCTAAATTTCATCTTCTTATGCTGCTCTTCACCGATTCAATCCACCTTGTTCTAGGTCTTCCTCTTGCTCTCTTTCCCTCGCACTTTGCCTCCAGCATCTGTGGATGGATAGGACAAACTCATACACAACCGCACCCAGCTTGCAGGAGCGAAGAAATTATAATGATGATGATGATGATGATGATGATGATGATCTGTCTTGGAATTCTATTCTCCTCCATCCTCTTTACATGTCCAAACCACCATAGTTTATTCTTTTCAACACTCTCATTTAGCTTTCCTATCCCAACTTCCTTCCTAACATCTTCATTTCTCACTGTGTCTTTCCTTGTCTTTCCTCTCATACTTTGTAGGAATTTCATCTCACATAGTACATTTTGTACATTATCTCTTTACTTTTCCTTGGTACTTCTTTGTTGTGATCTGGGGAAAGAACAGCAAAGAAGTGCAACAACAACTAGATGTACTGAATGAAAAAATTAAGAAGTATGGCATGAAAATCAGTACAGAGAAAAGCAAGACTATGGTGATATCGAGAGGGGAAAGGCAAGGAAAGGGCACTGTGAACATTGGAAGTCAGATTCTGGAAATTGTGGACAGCTTTAAAAACCTAGGAAGTGAATTAATGCAAAATCCTAGGGTGGACATGGAGATTAGCAGGAGGGTACAGCAGGGTAATGCATTCTACCAAAGTGTAAGAAAACTTGTTTGGAGCAAAGAAGCAATAGATATAGAAAAGGCATATGATAGTGTCCCCAGAGGGAAGGTTTGGGAAATCATTGTTAAAGAGAGACTTGGAAGAGAAATGTTAGAAATGGTGCAAGCAATGTACAACAATTGTGTTAGCAGAGTACTGACCCCAGTTGGAAAGACAAAATGGTTTAGGAATAAGACTGGACTAAGACAGGGGAGTGTGCTGTCACCTCTTTTGTTCATTATGGTCATGGACAAAATTGTAAAGGAAACAAAGGGAGTCTGTGGAGATAAAGAGATAAAGATATTGCTTTCTCACAGTTCCCCCAGTACCCTGAGAACTGCACGTCACCTTAAGCAGGGGACGCCCTAACCTTTTCCAGGATTGATTTACTAGTACCATATCATATATATAGGCTGTCATTACGATGGGGTCACCACTCCCAAAGGCATTTTATACCTACTGCCAGGTGTTATTCTAGGCTGCTCCTCTAGAGTACAGGTGCCTTCTGTAGCTTCTCCTCTGGAGTACAGATGCTACAAGTTTCCCTCTTGTTCCCTTTTCTGCCACCGATGCTGTATCGAAGTCCACCTTCTCCGCCACTGATGCCGTTGGGGTCTTCACCCATACACTGGGCTTGAGCCCTCCATATTTGTCACCGCTAGAGAGAGGTTGTCCCAGTATTTTAAAGCCCCCAGGAACTGGGCTGCCTGTTGGTCCGTGGGTTGTATTGGGTATTTCAACCAGCCCTACGGAATTGTAGGGTCCTCCTATCCACCACCCGGGAACACGCCCTCTAGTGGTTAACAGGCTGTATTAAATAGCCTGTTTTATTATTTCAGGATTATTTTTGGTCCCTATTTAGGACCATCTTCAGCTAACATACAAAAACTTAAAAACTTATAAGTAGCACACATACGTACAAAAAACTTAATATTTAAAATTCTTTAAAAATTCATTCACTAAAATTTCGTTTTGTCATAAACACAGAATACTTGACAGAAATGTTAATCACTTATGTGTTCATAACATGTTTCTTGCAATTTATTGTTCATCATGTGAAAATATTTTCTGCAATTGAAGGGGTATGTTCTTACATTCACATCTTTGGAAAATGTGTCAGTTTTTTGATATTGTTTGTTGGTCTGGTAGTGTTATTAAAAACCTATAAACTATTGAAGCTGCTGTATTAATAATATATTGTGAAAAGATTCCTTGTGAATAAGTATTTAACATTTGCTCACATAAAATCTAGTATAAAGTCCTTTTAATTATGTTTGTTGGAAAATAAATTCTGTATTTAGGCCCTGTACACACTCTTATATATGATGTTAATGTGTTATTACTAAATTAACATAACCCAGGGCTATTATTTTGCGAGGGAACATCCTTTACTGCTATTGCTTCTTTTTCATATATTGATGCCTGCATAGAAATTACATACATGCATGCATACTTACATACATACATACATACATGCATGCATACATACATACATACATACAATAGTCGTTCAACGCTTCTTGATCTCCTGTGGTTGTCTTGCTGTGAGTGGAGGTTGGTGCTTAAGGATTTCAGAAACTTCTGTAACTTTTCAGACATTGTAGAGTGAAAGGGTTTAGAATGGTAGTTCCATCATTTTTAATTTATAATGATTAGCATAGGTGAATAAAGGGTGCAAAGGGTTAATCCTGTGTATGATGAGTTGCTTCTTTTTTACATATGAACTAATTGATTAAAAGTTTGTTGTTTCTGAATTTCAGGTGATGTGACTGAGCCTGTAAAGAAGAAACTGAAGACTATAGATCTTCCCCAGAAAGATGGGCAGGAAAATGAGGAGATGGAGGAAGATGAGAAGGAAGAAACAGAGGAGAGGAAGACTGATCAAAATATGAATGCTGAAGAGTACCGACACATTAAGGATGCCAAAGAGACTCACGATACGCAAACTCTGGATGCAGCTACTAAAGTAAGTCAGAGTTCCTTCTTGTATCACTTTCAGGGAAAATTTAAATTTGATTTGATTTGACAGTTGTGTCAGGATGTGGTTATTTGAGACATTGTTTATCCTGTCTGACAAGTGAAGTCTGTCTTATAATTGTCCAGGGAGTCACTCCATTAAATCGTTCATTCAATGTACCAGTGTAAGGGATGCAACAGACTCGTATCTCTTCCCTCCACTGCTCACATGCCAAGTATGTTAACATACAGATCACCTGAAACTCTTCAGATCACTTTTGTGAAGTATGGTGGAGGTTCAGCGTAATTGTAGCACTGGTATTTTTCTGGTTGGTTGGATTTGGAGTTATTTTTTAAAAGAGGAAATACAATTGGTCAACCATCCTTTCTTAACAGTAATCAGAGAAAAAACAGAAGAGGTCCAACCCTTCCTAAAATACAAGTGTCAGCTAACAAAAGGAAAAGTCATGAAGGACTTTGAAAGAATCTCTAGGCCTCACAAACCTAGTAACATTGGGGTCAGAAGGACACAAGAGTCGATCGAGGCAGGTCAGATAGGAAACACGAAAGTGACTAGCCTGACACAAGCAAGTGGAAGCAATGCCAGTCTCAGCTAGGGGACCTATGGTCACCACCTATGTTTTTAATTTGAGAGCCCCTGGATTCCCCTTTTAGTCATCTCTTATAACAGGCAGAGGATACTATGGGTATATTCTACCGTCCCCATCTATAGGAGGTTTTCTCTGTGTGATCTTAGAAGCATCATATATGAAACTTATACATTCACCACTATGCAATAACATTACTTTTAATCTTATTTACACACTTACAGTAATTTTATTATAAAGTTACATTGTTGGTGTTCTCTCCACTGTGAATAAAGCCATCTGACAAGAAGTGCTCCAATGAGGTAACTTACTTGCCTTGAACAATCATTGATATCTTCAAGAATGTCATTTACTGTTGAAGATAAAGACATCATTGCCTTTAAGTTGCTTTTTAATGTTGTAATCATCATCTGAGTTACTGTAATTCAATCTAACCTTCTAGGAACAGGCAGAGAAACAGTCTGTACCCAAGCTAGAAGAGGAGCCAGCTGAGGACCCATCACCAGATGAAAAAATGGAGCTTCAGAAAGGTAAATAGTACTATATTGAAATAATCAAAAATCAAAGGTAATTTTTGCATGTTAGGTAAAAAATGGTAATTCAGTAAAAAAAAAAAGTCAGGTCAGTGGTTTTTTTTTTGGTGTTTCTTTCAATGTTCCTATCTTTCTATATATGACTTGATTTTTTTCTTTCCATTACATATATTGGCCCATTGGTTTTTTTCTCCTTTTGTGTTTGTTCTGCATTCCAAGTCTTTTACCATCTGATTCATCTCTCTCTTTTTGTGTCTTCTCTTTTCTTTTTTTTTCCACCAGGCTAAGTAGCTCAGACAGTTAAAGCGCTGGTTTTCTGAACCCAAGTTGGCAGATTCGATCCTGGCTCAGTTTGGTATTTGAAGGTGCTCAAATACGTCAACCTCTTGTTGGTAGATTTATCGACACGTAAAAGAATTCATGCGGGACAAACTTCCAACATCTCGGCATCTCTGAAAACCGTGAAAGTAGTTAGTCGGATGTAAATACTAATAACAATATTATTGTCTTCTCCTTTCCAATTTTTATACAATGTTCTTCTTATCCTACATTTCCCATCTCAAGAATGTTCTGCTAAGACTCTATGAGTCTTGAAGCCTGCCTTTACAGCGAAGCTAGGAAGTAAAAAATGAGTTTGTCTGGTCTGAGAAGAAATTAATGTAGAACAACTGTGATTGATGAGGATGTTCCTATCTTTCTGTAGTATATATGACTTGTTTCACTTTTCATTACATATCAGAGAAGTAGTATCTTGAGACACTCTCAGAATAGCTGAAGGTAATGAAAGACGAACTGAAGAGGATTCCTAGTTTGTACAAGGCTGATGCTATCAAAGATTGAAGAAACCTGAGCTGCTAAGTCCCTAGTGATCACTGTATTCTAAGATTTTTGAACTGATTTAACCTCTTAATTTAAAAACCAGAGATATCTTTAGTTTTGAAACCCCAAGAATATTTGGTTAACCAAAGAGTATGTAGTAAATTAAAAGTCTGAATACAAACATTTTATGTGCATACTTACTAAGTAGCCACACTATGACGTACAATTTCACTTTTACATTTTGAATTCTCAGAGAAATTTCTATCACAGTGCAAAGGGGAGGAGGTCAAGAAGAGTAATGCGTGTTTTTCCTTGCTTCAGTGCACATAATATGACAACAAATATTTGAAAGTGATTTATGCAGAATGAAGTACCGTTTTTCATTAATGTTTTTAAAATTGTAGTATATCTTTTTATTGTATTTTCTTAACATAACCACTGAATTTTTTGATGGTATTGTCCACATGTTTTGAGATTTGTGGGTTTTTTTTTTTTGAAGAAATTTCATTTTAAGATTGAAGAATTTCTGTCTTATTGTTAATGTGGTGGTCTTGTCTTAATTTCTTTTATAGCATACACATTGGCCTGTAAATAACTCATCAACAAAACATAGTAAAAGGCGTATTCTACATGCATTACATATATTTTTTCAACCACTTGTTTAACTGTTTCTTCTTATTCTTTTTCTTCTCCTCCAATCATACGACAAAACAATAGGCTATAACAGAAAAAAAATGGAAAAAGAATTGATATATAATTATTCTATTTGGTGGGGACAAAAGTCTGTTTGTATCACCATTTATAACGCCTGAAAGGTATGCATGCCCACTTAATGATGTGGACAGACAAGTTGCCAGTGTAACTCCTAGTTTCCCAGTGCAAGGACATCTGTGATTATGTTTACATTTTCTCTATGTTAATAGCATAAAAGGAAGTAAGGTTAGTAGAGCAGCACCATCAGTGCAGTAGGAAACATGGATAATCTAACAAAGTAAACTTAATTTCAATTGACTGTCAGAGAAGCAGGTAGAAGGACACTAATGAATTTGTTCCAATCTACATCAGGGTGTAGTCAAAATTATTTCCATTTCTCTAAATCTGCATTATTTAATCACACAAGTTTTATTTCGTTCAGTGCCCTCGATTATTGCCAATGACTTTTTGCCATTTTCTGGGTAGCTTAAAAATACCAGTTTCCCAAAAAGTTGCAGGTTTCTGTTGAGTGAACTGTTTGTTGGTACTTCTGCAGTCCTCCAACGAAGCAAAGTGTTTACCATTCAGAAAATTTAGGAGAGATGTAAATAGATAATAATCTGATGAATCAATGTCAGGAAGGTAGGGTGGGTGCAGTAACACTTCACAACCAAAAGACCGCAACTTCTGAGAAGTCGCAGTAGAAATGTGTGGTTTTCCTTTGTCATGATGGAACACCACTTCACTGTTTGTTAATTCTGGCCATTTCTCTTCAATGGCTTTTTTCAGATGGTTCAGTTGAGAACAATATCTCACTGAATTGATGGTCTGACTATTAGAAAGCAATTTTTAGTAGATAATGTCTTTCCAATCCCATCAAGTGCAGCAGTACTTTTCTGGAATGGAGACCTGTTTGGCAACTGTGAATGGAGGTTCATCTTTTCTTTGTGTTGACTTTTTCCTTTCAGTGTTGTCATAAATGATCTACTTCTCATTACCCGTTACCTGATGTTTCAGAAATGGATTATTGCACCTTAATCACAAATGGGCATACACTGTACCGAGTTCATGTGGCACCCAAACATCGCAACGAAGTAACCAAGCCTCTTCATGTGTCTCCCCACATTACGGAGCATTATATTTAGTACTGGAGCCATATCACCCGCTGTTACCCTTGGCTTACTTTCAACCAATTCCTGGAGTCTTGCTTCGCCTGTAACAATGGGTCTTCTGGTACGAGATTTGTCCTTTAAGAAACGAATTCCAGATCGAAACCTAGAAAACCATTTGTGGCATGTCCGATCGGTAAACAGTAAATAGCACAAATCTTCCTCCAAATTTATGAAACGCTTTTGCTCTTGTGATAATAAAAGAGCATAAGGTGTCTGAAAGGCTCATTTAAACTTTCCATGTAAATAAACACTAGTAAACACTAGTGTACTCGAACCGCTGCAGATGCTAGCAAGGTCACTGACAGTCAGGTACACACTGAAGAGCTGAAGCAGATTTAACCAGAATACTATTTTAAATACTTTTTAATGAGTTTATATAAGCCGGTACAGGTATAAGCAGCACATATTATGGTCATATTTTTCAACACTGAACAGCTGAGTCATTGCCTACTTGAATGAGTGATTCACCAACTGCTCTATGGCTGTTGTAGAGCGGGTTGTGGCCTCCCTAGGCTGAATACTCCTGCTGTATGGATTAAAATTTAGTACACAATTTAATGTTAAAGTATAATTTATCTTTTATGAAAATGCAAACATTGTTAGTGTGTCTGCATTCTTTGGCTTTAGTCTCCTTCATCAATCGCTCACTGTGACTCCGTACTTGCAGATTGATCTCTCAGAGTCTACAGTTTGTTGCTGGATATTACAAGATCTCCAAAGATGATGTGGCAAATCCTGTGTATTCCTCCTTCAGTAAACAAAGTAGTTTGCAGATGTCCACATTTGTACATCTAGGTTGTTTCATTTTCTATTTGACCAGATTCTGCAGTATAACATATCTCTTGTAGAATAATGATGGGATGATTGACGTGAAGTGGGCTATTTTCTTCAACTCGGCAGTCACATCTTCCATTTCAGGTCTGCATTGCATAGTGCCCTAGAAACAAGTAATTTTTCAATTGTTGCAAAAATATATTTTGAAGGTTTTTCTGCTGTTAGAAATTTTAACTTGACCAGGCTCTTCTATGTTGTTGGTTCAAGGTGGTTTCCATTTCATCCCTTTTAACAGCTGGCATTTCTTGAAGGAACTTAGCAAGTTTGGGTGAAAACACCTCTTTTGTCAGCAGCTCCAGCATGTTCTATGGAACCTCTAGGACATGAGCTGTAGGATAGCTATTCCCTCTTAGATGATTTATTAAATCAGCAAATCTGTGGCAATCATCAGGGATAAACTGAGCTTTGAATATGACAGTAGCTGCAAAGTGTAGACTTGTATCTTTTAGAAACCTAACCCCACTAAATTTTTCACATAACTGCTCTATGAAAACTATGATGTTCTGAAGATGTAAAGAGGTTGCATAAGAAATTACAGTTCATATGTAATTTATCTAGTTTTAATGGATTTAACATCAATAAAATAATTGGAAAAATTGGTAGGAAGCAATGTTCCAAATTAGTTACAGAATCACGTTAAATTTTTTTGCAACTTTTACTTATTATAAACCTGGCATAACAGACTTGTTCAAGAAACAAGATTTCCAGATAGCTTTTTCAACCAGCAATACTAATTGCCAATTGTTCTTTAATCATAGTTAAAGTTGAAGTTACAGTAGATTTAAACTTTTTTGGTTGAAATTTGTGTACAGAAGGGCAAGATGGAGCAAGAAGCTGATTGGTTGCTTTCAAGGTCAGCTCTAGTTGCCTAGGCAGTGCTTCGTTTTGTGAGCACTTGAGCTGTCACCATTAAATGTCTGGATCACGAAGTTAGTTCAGGAGAACTGTAATCCTGTCATCAGTTCAGTTGTTGTTGGTTTCTTTGTCTGCCAATAGATTTTAAAAATCTTTCATTAATAGTTTGTGGTGGTTCCTGGCGATAATGTTTTGTAAACATGTGCACAGAGCTAGTTCTGACATAGCTGTTGATGAATTTCATGTGATAGACTGTTTTTTCTAGAATACATACATACAGTTTTATAATAATGTAGCAGAAATTGACAGAACTGTAATTATGGTCCTGAGAGTCTAAGTCATGCCGGGGCAGGGGAGTGATGGCATTTTAAATAGTCCAGGTGCATAGTTTTAACTTTCTCTATCCTAAACCTAGTGATACTTTGTGGTCTGTATCATTGAAAAATCCCTGTAAAACCTGTACATTTCTAATAGATTTACTGAATTCAAAGGCAGTTATGATTTAGTGTGTTGTGGATCTTGTGGCCAATCCTCCCATGTGTAATGGTGAATAGCCTCTTCTTTGAATAAATATTTTGCAACTACAAATCCCATACTCACTCAGATATTCTGTAAACACTTTCTATTCTTATTTGCTATCATATCATCCTCATGTTTATCCATCACCTTCTCATGTCCTTCAATAATTCTATTTCCAATTCTTGTATTGAAATTGCCAGTGATGATGATGATGATGATGATGATGATGATGATGATGATGATGATGATGATGATGATATGACTTCAGCTATTATGTGCAGATATTTTGACTTTGATTCCCTATAGTTGTTTCAGTTTTGGTGTTCTATTTTACTCTACTAGACAGTAGAAAAATTGAAACTGTAGTGGAGATCCGTTGCTGAATTGTAATTTATTTCGTTGGATAAAGACTGAAAGGGTCGTTAGAGATCTTTTTATGCTGACATGGGAGAGCTACCTCTGCCTGGTCTGAACCCATGGTCTTGGGGCCGGAAGACCGACACTGTTGCTGATTCATAACAGGGGCATAGTAGAATGATAATGTAGTAAAATGCTATTTTATGTTAGTAGTACTAAGAACATTTCCTCGTGTTAGAGTGAGTGGTGGTGGTGATTATTGTTTTAAGAGGAAGTACAACTGGGCAAACATTCTCTTAACACTAATCAGAGAGGGAAAAAGGGAAGAGGACCAATTCTTCAAGGTATGGGCAAAAGAAAGGGAAGAGCCATGAAGGGTGTGGAAATGAAAGACTCCCTAGGCCTTGCAAACCTAAAACCATTAAGGTCAGAGAGATTTAACCAAAAGAGGTTGGACAGGAAAGATGAAATCGAGGAGCCTGACATAAGTAAATGGAAGCAATGCCAGACTCAGGTAGGGGACCCATGGTCACCAGCGCACGCTCCCGAGATAAAAGCCCTTGGGTCCCCTTTTATTTCACTTTGTGACAGGCAGGGAATACCGTGGATACATTTTAGCACTTGTGTTATAGACTTAATACATTTGCTCCTTGCTTGGAATCCCATGTTCAGTCTTTTGCTCATCCACATATTTAAGTAACTGTTTGAGGTTTGGAAAAGGTTTCAGTTTGCCTTATGAGGTCAGCTAAGTGCGGTAATGGTGATTATTGATTTAAGGTAAAATGAAGTATAATCAAGCAACCAATCCTTGAAGGTAGGTCAAGTTCTCATGTGGGTTTTTTTTTTTTTTTTTTTTTTTTTTTTTTTTTTTTTTTTTTTTTTTTTTTTTTTTAAAACCAACGGTAAGAACTATGGGGGTACTGTATTACTACACCATTCTTCCAACCTTGCCTGATGGAGGTTGAAATTAAACTAGCTTTTTTAAGTAGAGGATGTCTGGAGTAAAGCCTATTGATTCCAGTGTCAGTAATACCCTCATGGATTGGTAACTGATGGTTCTCCCTTGCTAGAGTATTTTACCTTCTCAGCTGAGGTCATAGTATAATCTCAGTAATTTTGTCTGGTACATATCAAATTTGTCACTGGAGATCTTTTACATGCTAACATCATGCAACATGTAGTGCTGAATTGACTTTATTTTCTGCCCTTCCAGTAGCTGATTATTTGTATAGAGTTTGAACCCATAATCATCGGGCGAGTTGGCCGTGCGGTTACGGATGCGCAGCTGTGAGCTTGCATCTGGGAGATAGTGGGTTTGTACCCCACTGCCCTGAAGATGGTTTTCCGTGGTTTCCCATTTTCACACCAGGCAAATGCGGGGCTGTACCCCTTAATTAAGGCCACGGCTGCTTCAGTCCCATTTCTAGGCCTTTCCTCTCCCACCATCGCCATAAGACCTATCTGCGTCGGTACGACATAAAGCAAATAGAAAAAAAAAAAGTAATAATAATCTTGGGATCCAGAGGTCATTACTCTACCATTGATTCAGAGGAGGTGGGGAAATATGTTTCATGGCTGATAGCCAGAAAGTTGGAGTGGACTTTATTGTACCAGTTATAATCCACATTTTATGATATAGCTGATCATCTTCCAACTTCATGCAGCAACTGTTCGTCCAGACAGGGCTGCAGTATTCAGCTGTAGAGTACACAAGACCAGTGGTGATGGTGGTGGTGATGATGATGATGATGATGATGATGATGATGATGATGATGATGATAGACTCCTCTGTATTTTGACATGCCATTACTTAAGTTAATTGATATCTTTTTAGCTGAGAGCTACTATATAGTGCAATACACCTATTTTCATTTTTGCATTGGTTATTTTTAATGTCTTCTTATAATGTGATGTAGTAGGTTATGTCACTTGTTTTGTAAGTTGAGCTTGTTTCTGTTGTAAATTGAGTTTGTTTCTATTAGATGAACCTCCTGTTCCTGAGGAGCAGGACATCCCTAGCCAGAAATCAGAGAAAGTTCCGGGGAAGAAGAAGAAAGAAGGTGATGAGAGAAACACTGGGGATATCGATGCAGAAGGTGAAGTTGAGACTCGTGTAGAAGTGGAGGGAGAGAGTGTCCCAACTCTGGGAGCTGCCAGAGGGAGTGAAACAACCTATCATACATCACATGACAAAATGATGAGTGATATTATACACATAGAAGACACTGACCTAGATCCAGTGGCTGTGAGAAATGAGCTCGAGAAGCAGTTGGCGACATGGGCACAGGTTTGTGATTTGTATAGCTGTGCTGGTCTAAATTACTGTTCTTCATTATATTCAGAATATTCTATCATTTGATGTCTGACAAGAAATATTGTAATGGGATGTTTATATTTGCAGCCTCCTCCAGATGATGAAGCTGCTAAAGCGTGGGAATCTTTCCTATCAGTTACATCAAGCCTGGCTCGTGACTTGAGCGAGCAGTTGCGTTTGGTGCTGGAACCAACTCAGGCTTCTCGCCTAAGAGGAGACTACCGAACTGGACGCAGGATAAATATGAGAAAAGTATGTAAAAATTCAACCATTTTCATTGAAAAATAATGTACATTCAAGTCTTTTATATTTTATAGGATAGCAGATCATATCGATTATATACGTAGACTACTTAGCCATGGATAGCTTGTAAGGTGATGGAAATTATGGTGGTAAAGATTGGGTTATCAGGCCTTAAAAACAATCTGATTACAATTTCATCAGTATTTACATTTTAAAGAAATATATATAGGTGGTTTGTCAAGATCTGAGTGCAGTAAAATAAAGGCAAGGTGGACCTTTGAAAACCTTTATTTTACTTTAATCCCACTTCAATACGGAACAAAATGAAATTTATAACTATTAGAGATCCGAGTGGATGGAAACCTCAAGGAAGTTGTTGGATTGTTAATTGAAAACAACAACAAAACCAAACACTTGAAAAGTAGGTTGGTCTTTCAAACAGAACACCTCTTCATCTGCGAGTCTATAGGTGACTGTACAGCCCAATACGGGAGGCGCACAATTTACTGCAGAGATGGCAGATAGTCCCAGGTGGAGCAGCCACTGTTCTCCTGTTTCGCTCTTTTTCTTTTCTACGTTGCCTCTTATCGTTCGCTATTTGCCTACAGTTTTCTTCTAAAGTAGTGTGCCACGATGAACTAATGATCTCCAAGATGAACGGTTGACGGCTAAGGTCTCCCAGTTCTTCATGTTAGCCTTAATTACATCCTTAAACCGCTTCCTCTGACCTCCCAAACAACATTTACCCACTGTTAACTCAGAGTAAAACACTTCTGTGAGAACCAATGTGATTATCGGGCATGCGTATTACGTGCCCTGTTCATCGTAGCATGCATATTATATGCCCTGTTCATCGTAGCTGACATCTTAAAACTAAGCTTTCCATACCGGTGGTCTATGCCTCGTCAAGTACACTGACATTTTTGCATCTGTTTTGCCAGGTTAAATGCAGAATTCTCCTTAACCCTCTTAGTGCCGGCTCCATTACTGTCGTGTTTGCTAAGATTGGCAGAGAGAAAATGTCTATTATGAAGCACCGAAGAATAAAAGCATATCCTATCCTCACTTTTCAAGATATTTCGTTGTAGTTTACATTTTCTTGTAGATAAGAGATGCCTCTCTTCACTCATTATATGAACATCATGAAAATAATTCATAGTGCCCAGTAAAACATTAAATTTGTTCATGCAGTTTTTGAAAAAAATTAAAATTAAAATTTGGATCTCTGTACATCCTAGTATTTTGATTGCACTCACCTAAATTTGGTATTCCTGTGCACACTGATGCATTGTTTACTTGTTTGTAAAATGTCACTGTTTTAAAAATAACAGGGAAAGTGAAAAATAGATGAAAATACTGACTTGGTCTAGCATCAGGAGGAGGTGTACGTTTAGAGTCTGGCATCTCAAGGAATGCAGGATAGGGTTGTAATTCTACGTCGTGACCCGACTGAATTTCATGGAAATTGGGAAGCTGGTCATCATTGTCATTACTGTTTCCGTCAACTCAATCATTATTCCCGTCACTTACTGTCTGAATTGTCAATTTCATGAATCACTGTCACACGAGTAGGTTGGATAACATCACCACTACCGTCATTATTTGAAGCATTACCGGCATTATTATCATTACAAGTAATGAAAATAATTGCGAATCCATATTGAAAGTAAATTTATGATACATTTATCATATTATTATCACTGTCAGTATCATCTGAATTATCACCTGATTCTACATAATCAGAATCATCACTCAGTGAATTAACATACTGTACCAAATAGTCATCGTTTTCAAAGTACGAGAACTAGTTGCCATTATTACAAACACATGGTTCGAAGGTACCCGCCAAACAGCTGAAATAGAAAAAATCATAACATCAGCACAACATGCCACACAGAGATTCTGGTGATAGGTTTAGAAGCTACGTAGTATCTACTACAGAGTGATGCCAACTGGAGCTGTCATCTGTCAGATGTGCAAACTATTATGACTTACATAGACAGCTGCAACATGGAGCGCAATTTTTTTGCTTGCCTGCAGAGGAGGGCAATTGCGCTCCCCTGCACTCGAAGAGTTAAACATTGCTGGTGATATTGTTCCAGCTTTTTAATATGTTGTCTGTAGCATGTCCAGGATTCTGATCCATATAGTAAGCTGGGAACTCCAACTGAATTGTGTAGGAGGACATCAGAGGAACAAGACGGTTTAAGTTGTGTTGATGAAGTGGGCAGAGGGGGTGGTGAAAATTATTTTAAGAGGTAGCAGAACTGGGCATCCTTCCTCTTTCGACACTATTGATATTTAGAAATTTCATGATCCGTATTGTAGTCGGATTATAATAATATAAATTATTAGCGGTCCTCCTATTCAATACAAAGACATTTATTAATGTGAATTGATCACATGTCGTTCAAAGGTTACTGCAGGTGTTACAGTGTGTTTTAAAGTTGTTTGTGTTTGCCTGATTTGACTTGTTGGCTGATGATGGCACGAGTTAAGTGCCGAAACTAGTACCTCATGTGAACGACGTGTGATCAATTCACATTAATAAATGTCTCTGTATTGAATAGGAGGACCCCTAATAATTTCAATTATTGCGTCTTTCGACACTAATCGGAGGGAAAATGGAAGAAGTCCGATCCTTTTGAAGAACAAAGGTATTGACAAAAGAAAGGGAATGATCATGAAGGGCATGGCAATGAAACTCCTCAAGCCTCACAAACCTAACACCGTCAGGATTAGAAGAGAACAAGAATTGACCATGGGAGGTTGGATATGAAAGTTAGGAAACCAGTACAAGTTAATAAAAGCATTGCTAAACCCAGCTAGAGACCCTGTGGTTGCCAACCCATGTTCTCAGCTTGAGGTTACCTCTTGTGATCACATTTTATGACAGAGAGGGATACTATGGATGTGTTCTATCGATCACACCCACAGGAGATTAGTGTCCAGTAGTGGTGCCGATGACCTAGATGTTAGGCCCCTTTAAGCAAGCAACCATCAATCAAGTGGTGATTATTATTGTTTTAAGAGGGAGTACAACTGGGCAACCATCTTTTCTTACCTCTAATGAGAGAATAAAACGGAACAGGTTTGACCTATTGAAGAATGAAGCTGTCTGCACAAATAACATAAAATGAAGGATAGAGTTCCAAGCTATTTTCATCTAGGACTGCCTAAGGGCAAGGTCCATTCAGACCACGACACTTACATAGTACTAAGTGGGTCAGTGAGGAACAGCAGTTTGTCATGAAACATTAGACAAGAAGTACGACAGGAGCAGTCTGGCATAAGGAAGTGGAGGTAGTATCAAACTCAGTTGGAGATCCAAGGTTCACATATCTCAAAATATGTGAACCTCTGAAGTAACTTGCAGGAACCTGGCGACTGATGTAATCCTTAGTAAAAGCTAAGAAATAACAGTGTTTGGCTGTCATGTTTAGGGTTGTACCACCCCTTTTCCCTTCTGTTTAACGGTTTTTTACTTTCTTAGTAAATTGGCAGCTTGAACATGATAATTTTCTAACCAGGAAAACTTTCTACTTTTACAGAATTCTAGGTAAGTCCTGGTGGTAGAGATTGTTAATTACATGCTATATGCTATATTTATTTATTTTTAATTTATTTATTTATTTATTTATTTTATTTTATTTTATTTTTTATTCATTCATTTTGTTTATATGTTGTTAATTTCAGGTAATCCCGTATATTGCCAGTCAGTTTCGTAAGGATAAGATCTGGCTTAGAAGAACCAAACCTTCAAAAAGAGATTACCAGATAGTACTCGCTATTGATGACTCAGCAAGTATGGCAGACAATCATTCCAAAGAGGTGAGGTTACCATCCTTCTTCATCTTGTTACTGTATTATGTATGTTGCTGTTTGCTGCTAGTGATCACAGTTTACAGAGGGGAAAATCAAAAAAGTTCTCAGCACCTTGCAGTGAATATCACCGGGCAAATTGGCCATGTGCTTAGCGGCACGCAGCTGTGAGCTTGAATCCGGGAGATGGTGGGTTCAATCCCCACTGTTGGCAGCCCTGAAGATGGTTTTCTGTGGTTTCCCATGCTGGGGCTGTACCTTAATTAAGGCCACGGCCACTTCCTTTCCACTCCTAGGCCTTTCCTATCCCATCGTCGCCATAAGACCTATCTGTGTCGGTGCGACGTAAAACAAATTGTACCGGGCGAGTTGGCCATGCGGTTAGGAGCGCGCGGCTGTGAGCTTGCATCCGGGAGATAGTGGGGTCGAATCCCACTGTCAGCAGCCCTGAAGATGGTTTTTTTGTGATTTCCCATTTTCACACTAGGCAAATGCTGGGGCTGTACCTTAATTAAGGCCACGGCCGCTTCCTTCCAACTCCTAGGCCTTTCCTATACCATCATCGCCATAAGACCTATCTGTGTCGGTGCAACGTAAATAAAGCCACTAAGAAATTTTTTTTTGTCAAAAGCAACGAATATCTACGAAAAGACTGTAGCCCATTAGAATCAAATTAGATTTTGTGTTCATTTAATTCTTTAGGGAGGGTTTGGAGGTCCTAATAAGCTAAAGTTTTGTTGACGTACAACATTGGGAATATTATTCTTTTCTTCCTTGGTTGCTCACTTGTTTTTAAATTTGCTTGTTCATGTTGCATATAACGTCTACAGTTCTTATTTAATCTTCTTAAAATTTACATGGTGGATTCAGCATTTATATGCATTAACAAAGTAAATTTTTTTTTTTTTTTTAATGTGAAGGGCTGAAATTAAATTGGGGCATAGAGTGGTAAGAGCTCTTTGCCTTCTGCCCTGATCTGCCTTCAGTGCTCTTCTCATGGTGTAATATCCATGAAGTATGGCCATTCTAGCCAAAATGTCAATGTCTGCAGTATTTCCACAGTTGAAATGGCACAAAGCAGGTAACACTCCAAATTTGAAGTTGTCCAGCCCTGTGTAAGTTTCTTTCTCTGCTGCCACACCATTCTACTGAAACACTCTTTGTTGTTCTGTGCTGGGCCATGTAAACACTTGGACAACGTGGATGGGTCATACTGTCTCTGATACAATGGTTTTACAGCATGTAGAATTGGTAGAGAAATGTCTGGTTTATTCTGATATTATTCCAGTATATTTTTGGCCTTTGCCCGCTGATGTGCACACCAGCTGTCATTACCAACACGGCACCTGTGATGTATGGGATGATCTCAAGTTACAATCAAGTGGTAAGGTATAGCCCAAATAGCATTTCTCGTGGCATCAATACTGCTGTTGTTAAAATGTGGAGCTATCCCAAATAGTTCTGCATTTAGTCTGAGTTCCCCAGTCAACTTTCCCTTCCCCCTTACTTTTTAAATTTTGTTCCAGTTTTCTCAGTGCTGTACCCAACATTTTCTAGTATTAGTTCTACACATTCCAGCTTCCTAATGTCTTTTCAATCATAAGGGTCTGACTCCACTACAGCAAGGTAATTTTTTGTATCGCCATCCCATGAAACTCTACATACATACTGCATACCCCTCTCTCCCAAGGAATCGCCAGAAATATTTTTGGCACCATTCACTTCCATTCTAGGTGCATAGCCTTGAAAGTTCTGAGCACAAACAACTTTATGTACAGCTTTCCATGCAAGATATTGAGGGGAATTCTTATATATTGACGTGCTTCTTACACCCTATACATAACTTTGACATCACCTCCACATCCAGGATCTTACCACCATTGGCATGCACTGAACCCCATCTACCCCAGCAGTGCTGGGGTAAAGAACTTTTTATTAACATTTTCTAATTATTCCTTAGAACGCATTTTATAATGTAGCTGTCTCGAAAATCCGCTCGCACCACCCCAGTTCAGCTTCTCCAGCGAGCTGGTTTTCCTTGCCGGCGCAAAAGAGAGCTACCCCAGCAAAAATTAAGGTCGCTTGGGTGACGCATGCACTTGAAGCTTCCTTGTCCTGGCAGCGGGGCGGGGCTGTGGGCACTCCCTGGCAGCAATTTACGGCGACAGGCCAGCTAGCTTAGGTAAGGTAACGTTAGTTTTAATATTTGACACTCAGAGTCTTCAGCGCCACACAATAGAGACTGCAAGAAAAATATCAACATCCTAACAGTATAGCCACTTGCACATCATCTTGCTAATAAAAATAGAGCCAATATATGAAATCAATAGTAATATAGGTGAATATAGATATGTCTATAAGTACGGACCGTGAAAGCATCAATGGCAACATAGAAGAATATATTTTAGTCTTGGGTTTCGGCATGCATACAGTATTTTCGAGCAATTCATTGATGGCATGTGTAAAGTATGTGTTCCAATAGCTGCTGAAAAATATTTAGATTGCTCAGCATGAGCACAGAGTTTGTATTTGGTTGTCTGTGATGGTGGTATGTAGTGAATTTCTGTAGTGTTCCTCTTGGATTAAAGGTGAAGGTTTCGTGAGTTCTGTGGCATTCTTTATGAATATAACGTGTTATACGTCGTGACAAATATTTTCCCTCGTTTGTCGTTGATGCACGTACACTCAGTATGCGAGTGAAACTATAAAACTTCAGCGATGGTAAAATGCCAGTTAAATTATGCTGGTTTGTTTAGATTGGGCTTTTTAAGTAAAAAACAAATAGTCCCAGTGTATTTTTGTGAAAACCATGGCTGTACTATCACAAAGCGTTACTGGATGAAACTGTAAGTACATTGTTTAAAATCTGCTGTAGATTAAGTTATGATGGTATCGTCACTGCCGTGCAGTTTGGAAGTATGTGCGAGCGTGTGGTTGAAAATATTCTTGAACGATCTTTCTCAGGTAGACCTTTCCACGGTAAACACAGCCTTATAAAATGGTAATGTTCACTTCAGGGGGTGTTTATATTTAAAAAACGTTTTTGCAGCTGGGATAATGAATATGTTCACCGCACGCCACTGCTCACCACTGCCTACAGAAATACAGTCAATAACTCCTGAAATTGAAGAATTCCATGTTCCATCAACTGAAACACCACACTGTATGCCTTTCAGGTTAACTACTTCTTTAGCAGCTTCTTTCAGTTTCTCCTCAGGCAGACAGCGGACTATGATCGTTCTTTCATACAATGCATGGGCTTGAATCATTCTTTCATTTGATTAAAGATTTCAAACCCTCATTTTTTGGGACTCGGATAATTTTTTCACAGTAAAATGTGTTGGGGATGTAGATCTCGATGCCCTCTAAAGAATGGAATGGATTTTTTTCTTTCCATTTTTTGAACTTTGATAGTTTTTCCTCTAGACTTTTCATATGTAATTTACCAGTATCATAAAATTAAAGAAAATGGTTGTTCACCTATTCAGTAATGTAGAGGAATTTTAGTTCCTCCTCCTCCACCTTTCCCTTAATCCAGCTCCTGCTCCTTCCACCATTTCACTTCCATCATTTTGTCCCAGTCCGGCTTCTTCGTGCACTCCTCTTTATTAAATCGATCCATTTTGTTCTAGGTCTTCCTTTAAAACCTTTTAATAATTGAAATAAGGATATACGGTATGCGCCAAAATATACAGTACTCATTTTCGCGCAGTGCGCACGCCTAAGCGTCTGCTTGTTGTTACATCGCCATGATGAATTGTTAGTTGTGTAAAGAACATTGTGCTCTGTGATAGGAAGTGACAATGGGTCTCGCAATGGAGGAAAAAGTGTTTATAGTGGAGTATTATTTTCGCTCGTATGGAAACGGTTATCAAGGTGGGCCGAGTTTAAAGTTAGTGGCAGAACAATATCATGAACACTTCAATAAGCCAGCACCTAACAACACAGTTATGCTATCTATTGTTAAAAAATTTCATCGTACGGATAGTGTATTGTGTCAACGCAAGGGAAGGTTTGGTAGGCCAGTAACTGTGTCCACTAATGAAAATCAGGGACGTGTCCTCAATCAGGTGTTGCAGTCTCCAAAGTGAAGTCTTCGGCGAACAGCCCTGAAATTAAACATCAGCCCTTGTTTAAAGACGTAGGTGGATTTCTGTACCAAATACAGGTTGGTCAACGATTGATGGAACACGATAGGCATGTCAGGGTGGAATACTGTGCATGATTTTTGGCCGTGGTGTACGAGGATCTAGATTTCTTGTTCAACATGTGGTTCTCCGTTCAAAGTCACATTCACTTGGACTGTTTTATCAATCGCCAAACAATTGCTTTCTTGGTTTTGAGAGACCAGAAACCGCTACATAGTGTGCATGTGACGATTTGGTGTGCAGTGTCAGGAAATGGTGTGCTAGGTCCGTATTTCATAGAGAATGATGATGGTGCACCTCTTACTGTTAACCAAGAACGCTATAGGAACATGGTGATCAAGCCATTTATTCAGAATCTAAGACGGTTTTGTTGTGCCAGGAACATGCAGATGAATAGACAGTGGTTCCAACAAGATGGGGCGATCTGCCACACCGCTCCCTATGGCTATGCTGCAAGAAACCTTTCCAGGACAAGTAATTTCCCGCGGGGCTGAGTTCCCCTACCCATCACATTCCCCCGATCTCACACCACCTGATACTTACGTGTGGGGAATGTTAAAGAAGCAAATTTTCAATTGTCCAGATCCAGCCAAAACTGTGCCTGCATTACGTCAGAAGATCGTCTCGTTCTTCAGGACTCTGCAGCAACTCATGTTCCAGAATATGTTGGAAAATCTCCGTGATCATTATGAACACTGCCTACAGTGCAATGGAGCACATTTTGAACATTTATACTATCATATCGATAAGTAAGGTAATGACAATAAGACTAACATAATTTCCAGTACTGTATATTTTGGGGCATACTGTATTTAGGCCAAAGATTTCATAAAAATGGAATTTGAATTAAATTTAGCATACAGTTGCCTTCAGAATTTTCTCTTGTGTTTGGCATGATAAAATTTTACCCTAAAGTACTGGTATTCATCATCGTTATCGTAATAATAATCATCACCATCAATGTTATAGAGGTTATTAAAGAAATCTTGTGGCTTTACATGATCATTGATTTCATGAACATAGCCACAGGACCTCCAGTTTTACATCTGAGATTCAAACTGTGGCCACATTGGTGAAAAGCTAGTAACTATGCCACTTTGCTATCACTTGGCAGGCTATTTTCATCATGAAAGCACCATGCATATGTAAAATCTATTATGTATATGTACTGTATTAGGAGGATTGATTTGATTGTATTCATAACATCATAGTTTTAGAATAATTTAGTTATATGTATTGAATAGTTAGGAATAGAGAGTAGGTGGTAATGATGGTTGTTTCTTAAGGGGCTTAGGAAATGGAATTGTTTCTAACTAATCATAGGAATAAGAGGAAGAGTGCCAGGGCTTTGTGGAAGGAAGGTATCATCTAACAAAAAGTAAGAACCATGAAAGACATGAAAATAATTCTAAACTTTGCAAAGCTTTGATGTGTGTCAGAGTCGGAAGGTGCTGGTGATGGTGCTAATTATTGTTTTAATGTGAAGTACTACTGGGTAACCATTCTCCCTTAACACTAATCAGAAAAGGAAAAGAAATAGCTCTGACCCTTCGAAAGATGAAGGTATTGGCAAAATAAATGTAAGGGAAAATAAATTAATCTGGGAATAACTGCTGAATCAGAAAGTGATGGAACCAACTAAAGGGAAGAATATTCTAGATGTAGTTCTGATAAAATCATACAAGCTGTATCGAGAAACTGAAGTGATCAAGGGTACAAGTGATCACGAAGCTGTTTCAGTTGTAGTTCAAAGTGAATGTGATAGGAGGGTTATAAAATAAGGACTATTAGGCAGGAATGTACGGTTGATTAGAGAGGCAGAGCGAGTTAAAAAAAATTATGATTGGTGGATAGTGATAAATAAAAATGTAAACAGTCTGAGACAGGTTTAAAACAGTGATGAGGAATGTGAAAATGGTCATTTATCTTTAATGGTGACAAGGAAGGGTAAAGACCCACTAAATTATATCAGAGAAATGAAGAGATTAATAATAATAATAATAATAATAATAAAATAATAATAATAATAATAATAATAATAATAATAATAATAATAATAATAATAATAATAATAATAATAATAATAATAATAATAATAATAATAATAATCGTTTTATGACCCACTAACTACTATTACAGTTTTTGGAGATGCCGTGGTGCTGGAGTTTTATCCCATAAGAGTTCTTTCACGTGCTGGTAATTCTATCGACACGGGGCTGATGTATTTGAGAACCTTTAAATACCACTGGAGTGTGCCAGGATCGAGCCTGTCAACTTGGGCTCAGAAAGTCAGCACCTTAACCGTTTTGAGCCACTCAGCCTGGCTGAAGTGATTAAGGAGGAGGTGCAGGTTATGAAAGAAATAGTCAGGAATGGTTGTGGAAGTAAGGGGAGATTATAAGACTCAGAAATTGAATTTAGCAAGAAAGTCTGCTAAGGATAACATGATGGCTAGCATAATTGGCAGTCATATGAATTGTAATGAAATATGGAAGGATATGTATAGGTAATTTAAGGCAGAAACAGGTTCCAGGAAAAACATTCCAGGAATCATAAATGACAAAGAGAACTACATGTTAGGATTTACAGAAGGCAGAAGAATTTAGTCAGCTGTATGTTAAGATAGTTGGACTTAGGAATAATGTTCAGGTAGAGATGGCGACTAATACTAGCAAAGTACTAAAATTCACCAATGATAATAGACATTTACAAAAAGATACACAAGTTGAAAGCTAAAAGATCAACTGGAATTAAGAAGATTTCTGGGGATATTCTATAAGTAGTGGTATGGGATAAAGTACCAAATCTGAAGTACTTTACTGTTTACATGAAAGAGTTATACCAAATGAATAGGGAGTTGGTATAGTAGCACCAGTGTACAAAGGAGAGAGTGGTGGTGGTGGTGGTGGTGGTGGTGATGATGATGATGATGATGCTGTGTGGCCTCTGTAGATACACATAAAGCTGATAATTACAGGTCAGTCAGCTTGATGTGTGTTGCATGTAAGCTCCGGGAAAGCATTCTTTCTGATTATATTAGACTTGTTTGTGAATTACCGTAATAACTCATTTGGTAGAAAGCAGTTCAGGTTTAGAAAAGTTTATTCAGTGAGGCTCAGTTTGCAGGATTCCAACAAGATATAGCATATATTTTAGATTCAGGAAGTCAAATGTGCTGTATTGTTAATAAATAAATTATGAGGCTACTGACAAAAATTATCGGGCTAATGGTTGAGACAAAGGAATGATTGAATGGAACGCTACATTTCTAGAAAACAGAACTCAGAGAATTAAGTGGGTGGAGCATTAGTTAGTAACCCACATACTGTTAAAAAAATGAGTTATTTCTATATTTGGATATTACTGTTATCCCACAATATATGGATTATTATCCACTTTTGCTCTCCCATTGTACAAAAGAAAGATTTTCGAATATATCTGTATAGCAGTTTTGGAGTGCAGTAATATTAAGCCATGCAGTAATAGCCTATTACGTCAGCTAGTGGTAGCCAATAGCACACGCGCTTGCTGTCACATGTTTTAGTGTTGACATCATGGCTGACAGTGACACATGGCTGCTTAGAGTGGGTGTGACTTAAACCCCAGACACTATCAGTAAACCTTAAATGTAACTAGAATTCATGCTAAAGTAAATCTGAACCTAACTGCATTTTAAAACAAGTAATTGATGAAAATTCAATTGTTGTAAAAGTAACAGGTTTCTGAAATTTCATTTTTCAAATTTGGTGATATGGAGCTAACATTTTTCAAATAAGTAATATATATTAGAAGACGATTTCAATTTTCCTGTATATTTTGGACTTCAGATAATTATTTATGAACCAAAAATGTGACTGAAAATGTGCTCAATTTCATGCAATAAAGACAAACGTAAAACTCAAAATATCTCGGTTCCATGTCTGTGTGGGTTAGCTCCCTCTCGCATTCCAACAGTCAATTATTCAATAGTGATGGATTCGTGGCTGTAGTCTGTGACCTCACATACAGTCGGTGAGAGAAAACCTAAACAGCTTGGTCCTATATCTTACCAAATACAGGCAGGGCTATAGTTGAGTGTATATGCCTGGTTAACTCCACTCATTAGAGTATGCCTTCTGATTTCTTGTGTATACCTCCTACTTTGTCTTCTTTTCTTTATAATTTCGGCATTCTATCAGCAAGTTTTAACTCGTGAACATCGAAGGTTCAACTTGACAAATTACATTATCAAAATCCATACCAAACTCCGTGGCCCAACAGCCTTGAAGGGTCATGGGCTACCAAGCGACCACTGCTCAGCCTGAAGGTCTGCAGATTAGGAGGTGCCACGTAGTCAGCACGACAAAACCTCTCGGCCGTTATTCTTGGCTTCCTAGACCAGGATCGCCATCTCACCTTCAAATAGCTCCTCACTTGTAATCACGTAGAGACCACCCCTCAGATCCAGGTACAAATCCTTGACCTGGCTGGGAATTGAACCTGGGGCCTCCGGGTAAGAGGCAGTCACACCTCACCAGTTGACCGATTTAGGTCTGAGAAATATATAAAGACGTGGCTGCAAACCCACCGTACTATAACATACACCAATTCAAGAGTTTGTTCCAGTGAAAAGTGTGATTGCAAATGAGAAGAGGCATCTTGGATTGTTTTACAAGGGTTGGAACTTAAATAGTGGCAACACTGCTGTGGAGACGCTATGCAGCGGACTCTAATATTGTCGCTGGTAGCACACATTGGTTACATACCTACCTTACCTCAGAGCAAATGGACTCGCCCTTCCCACATCACCTGCATGCACACAAGCAAAAGAAACACAGTCACTTGTGAGCTACCGGTCTAATGTAACGTTGTCACTATGTTTTCCAAACAGGAACAACAGAGTTGGATCAAGATTGAATGTGCCTGAGGTCGTACAGCACGACAGTGTCATCAAGGTCTTCAAGAGGCTTGCTGGGAATCTGCATTGCCTAACAGAACAGTGGCATGTTGGGTAAAAGTCTTCAACGATGGTCGGCAAACTGTGACGGACATTCATCGGGCAGGTCGTCCTACGAGCGTCAGTGAAGAAGAAGTGCATGCTCTTGCTGCGTTACTGGACAGTGATCGAAACCAGACGATTCATGAGCTTGCCCAGGAAACCGGATTAGTGCATACGACTGAGCTTCACATCCTGAAGGAACGCCTGGGCATGCGAAAAATTGCATTACAATGGGTTCCGCATGATTTGACGGAAATGCACAAAATGGTTGCGTTACAACGCTGCTAAGATGCACTTGGAGCGCTATGAGCGTGAAGGAGAGACTTTCTTACGCCATATCATAACTCTGGATGAGACATGGGCCAAATCGTATGAGCCAAAACTGAAACGCCAATCAAACAAATGGCGTCATTATGGGTCATCACGAAAGTCGACAGTTCATCAGAGCCCCAGTATGGTGAAAGTTATGGTGATCCTCCTATACGACTGTGATGGTGGTATCCTAATGCATTACATTCCTCCACGGCAGACTGTCAATACACAGTATTACTGTTTGTTTTTGGAGCACCACCTGCAACTAGCTTTGAGAAAGAAGCAGCAATACTTTCTGCAGAAGACACCCATCATTTTGCACGACAATGCTCAGGCGCATACAGCACAAGCTGTGGCTGATTTGTTCGGTCGATGGGACTGGGAAGTACTGTACCAATCCACCATACTCCCCGGACTTAAGTCCTTGTGACTTCGATTTGATTCCGAAGATGAAGGAACCACTTCGTGGCATTTGCCTCTGAACTGTTGCAGAGATTCGACAGGTAGTAGACCGCTCCATTCGCATTATCAACAGAACAGGCTATGCTAAAGGTATACTACGATTTCCACATCGCTGGCAATGGGTTATACACAATGCTGGTGACTACATTGAAGGACAGTAAAGGTTGTATCTGTTGTAAATAGTTACCGCTGTTTAAGTTCCAACCTTCGTATAATACACTCGCCGGCAAAGAAAAAAAAGACAAAAAGTATTTCAGACAAAATTTAATGTTAGTTCATTTGAAATGTTGTACAAATTAAGTGCTATGACATGGCAATGTATCGTAAGCTAATTAGCCCATTTGAGAAGTTTCAGCGCAATAATTGATCAACATTACTGATCATGACAATCACAACACCAATATTGCTGTTTCCTGCATTTGGACAAGAATAACCACAAACAGCTGCCTTAAGGTTTATTGCTGTGAATTCTCATGCCACTTATTTTTGTGGCCATTATGGCTTGTCTACAACAGTTTGTCTTGCTTCTAAGTCAGGTCATAATTACTCTTTCACCTGAAAACACAGCAAGGGCTGTAGCATTAGTGGGGGATGGGCGCAGTATACGCTATGTAACAGACGTTATAGGCATGTCTTGTTCTAACGTGTACAGAACTGTTTAAAGGTACAGAGAGGACAATGTCTACACAAAGAGGCCCAGTTCTGGTCATAGGAGAAGCACTACTGAGCACGATGATCGCTTTCTATTAATGCAAGTTCTTCGTGATCGACACACAATAGCTGTGGAGGCCAGAAATCGTTTGCGGCAAGTATATGGCACTAAAATCAGTGAAAGGACAGTAAGAAGGAGCCATACGAAGCTGATTTAAAGTCCAACAAGCCTGCCACAGGACCTCTACTTACATGCAAGCACCGCGTCTCTCGGTTGCAATTCGCCAACACTCATCGAAACTGGACTGTGGAGCAATAGAGCTCAATACTGTTCACAGATGAATCCAGGTTCTGTTTGAGGGCACCGGATGGAAGGGAGAGAGTATGGAGAAAGTCTGGGGAACGTTATTCATCCTGTACTTTCCCTGCAAGGATACCGTTCACTGGAAGCTCTGTGATTGTCTGGGCTGGGATTACCACTGTTGCGTGCACAGAGCTTGTGTTTGTTGAGAATGGAAGTCTGTCAGCCCACCGATATGTGGAGGAGATTTAAGTGGATCACATGATGCCTTTTTCACCTATCATCGGTGAAAACTTTATCCTGATGCATGACAGTGTTTGCCCACGCATTGCTGTTTGTGTGTGTGAGTAGCTGGATGAAGTTGGAATTGAGCACATGGTGTGGCCTGCTCGTAGTCCCGACCTGAACCCAATAGAGCATGTCTGGAATATGCTTTGGAGATGTGCTAGGAGTCTTTCCCCACGAACCTACTACGCTGGCGTAGCAGGGGGAGAGTTGATGCTCCCATGTGGCGTGTCCCAGGTGGCGGATAGGGGGGTCCTAACTGGCTTGCTGACGGATTTGAGGGAAATAAAATACCTCTCGCAGACCAAACACACAACCCCCTGTGGGTGGGGGAAGCAGACAAAGAATACACCCACGGTGTCCCCTGCCTGTCGTAAAAGGCAACTAAAAGGGGCGACCAAGGGATGACTGGATTAGAACCATGAAACTACTTGTGATTAGTACCACCACGCGGGGAACACCATGGGTCGCTATTACTTGCGCGTAGTACCACTATTTAAATCTAAGAATTTCATTTTTTGTCCGTATTGAACTGAGAACATAAGATAGGAAACTTAAAAGGGTCCACCTTTTCAATACAAATAAATGTTATAAGTTTATTTACAACATATATTTACACTTGGAACTAGTTTCAACGCTAGTTTGACTCATCCTTCATGACCATTTTGTAAACTGACAATGTAATTCACTATTTCATGTCTCTCATTTAATCACACTGATTTAACATCTTGTATAATGTAAATGTCTACATGCTTACGCCTATGCCTATTTCCCACATTTTGGCTGAAGATGACGCCAAACAGCGTCAAAACTAGTTCCAAGTATAAATATCTGTTGTAAATAAACTTATAACATTTATTTGTATTGAAAAGGTGGACCCTTTTAAGTTTCCTATCTTAGTACCACTATGTTAGGTACCAAATAGGTTTTTGATTAGTAGCAATCAAGAGCACCGTGCGATCAGGCTTTTACGGTACCAGTGATTAGCAGCACTATATGAGTGACACCAAGGTTCTGACTTGCCTATGATTAGTACCCACTGTATAAGGAACACCACGGGATAGTACGAGTTCCTGTGGTTAGTACACTTATGTGATGAAAACCATAGGTTTACGTTGCCTGTAAATGGCGCCACTATGTGTGAAACACAATAGGTCTGTATTACATGTGCGAATTTCATTACCTGTGAGTAGTACTATAATGTGTGGAATACCATGAGTCTACGGTACTTTTGATTAGTACCGGACCATGTCAAATACCATGGTTCTACTTTCCAAGCCATAAGTACCATTATGAGAGGCTGATGACCTATATTTTGGACCCCTTTAGCTTGCAAGCATCATCGATTCAGTATTGAGCTATAGAAGTAGTCCCTTGGTCAGTATTACTATTGTTTTCTGTCAGTTTCTGAGACTGAGGCATTGCAGGTCGTCTCCATATCCATCCGTTCATTTTTCGTCCTCATGCTTTGAATTCTGGTCAGTGGAGGATTTTTGATTTTGATTTAGTCTCATTTCGTACCATCAGGGGCCGATGACCTAAATGTTAGACACCTTAAAACAACAAGCATCATCAAGCAGCATCAGGAGTCTTTCCCCTGACACACTGGCTCAACTTCGGGCTGCGTTCCAGGCAGAATGGGAGCTTATACCACAAGAGAATATTTCAGATTGCATCCTGAGCATGCCTGATCGAATCACAGCTGTAACTGCGGCTAGAGGTGTTAATACTCGTTACTGAGGCAATGGATATGGTTTGAAAACGTGGATAAATGGACTGCATATGAAGCTGTGCAGAGCTCCAGGTTTTGACATTTCCCAATTTGTATTGGTGGACTGTTGTGATTGTCACGATCATTAATCTTTACCATTTATTGTGCTGAAACTTCTCAAATGGGCTAATTAACTTATGATACATTGCCATATTGTTGTAATGGAATAATATTTGATTTTTGCCGTGTTTCAAGTGGACTAATATTAAATTTTGTCTTAAACGTGTAGTGTTTTGCTTTTTTTGCTGGTGAGTGTAAATAGCTGGAAGTAGGTCCAGTAGAAAACTACTGTGTAAGCAAATAAAGATTTTCAAACTAGTGCATTAGAATAGGATTTCTTTGTTGTCATCATAAAATGTCTTCTATGTGTCTGATTTATGCCAAATTGAGGGAAGTTTGTTGCAACTAGCTGTAACCCACTAATTTTAAATGCCAGGGTGGTCTTGCATCTTAGATTTGTTGGGACCTGTCGTAGAGTATACTCTGTGACAATTTTGGACCTACAGCACTGAATACAGGTCTCTAGGAAGGCAAATTAAAACAAAGGGTAAGCACAGGTGTCTGTGACTAAAGAGAGCAGAGTTGGAAAGAGAGAAAAGGGCAAACTTCAATTATTGGAGTAAGGAAGAATTGCTGTCTTCACATACCGTGTTGGGGGATGGGTTGAGAATCTTTGCAATTGTATGTTTATTATTTCTTTGTATTCATTTTCTTGAAAATCAAACATAATCGTGTTGAATATTTTACTAATAACCTTGATTGTTCTATTTTCTCAGCTTGCATTTGAATCTCTGGCCTTGGTGAGCCGGGCCCTCACTCTTCTGGAATCTGGAGAACTTAGTGTTGTTAGTTTTGGTGAAATGGTAAAGGTTCTTCATCAGCTGGGAGATCCATTTACTGAGCAGAGTGGTGCAAGGTAAGGTCATCCTCCTCTACAATGGTTGCAAAGTTGACCTAGATGTTTATGCAGTCATTGAAATACAAATTATTTCCAAATATAATTGTTGGTTTTGTGCATACTGTAATACTACCTTATATACTTCTCTATACTCTTATACTGCAGCTCTCATAATTGTAAAGTACAGTCTACTTGAACTGAAATAAAGGTGTGACTTTTATTGCTTTTATAGTTTTGAATTGAATGTTGTGCTCTGGTGTGGTGATTATTGTGTACGGGAGAATGCAGTTAGATAATTATCCAATAATAATAATAATAATAATAATAATAATAATAATAATAATAATAATACCGGGCAAGTTGGCCACGCGGTTAGAGGTGCGCAGCTGTGAGCTTGCATCCGGGAGATAGTGGGGTTCGAACCCCACTGTTGGCAGCCTTGAAGATGGTTTGCCGTGGTTTCCCATTTTCACACCAGGAAAATGCTGGGGCTGTACCTTAACTAAGGCCACGGTTGTTTGCTTCCAATTCCTAGGCCTTTCCTATACCATCGTCACCATAAGACCTATCTGTGTTGGTGTGACGTAAAGCAAATAGCAAAAAATATATACATATAAACAATAATGCTTTTAGTTTAAGGAGGTGAAACATCTAGGTTATCAGCCCAAATGACAGTGATTATTGCTGTAAGAGGAATGAAGTAATCATCCCCTCTTACCTCTAAATCGGAGAGTTCTAGATCAGATCAGATCAGATAGAGCTGTGTAGTTATAACTGTCAATGGTGGTGGTTATTGTTTTAAGAGGAAGTAGAACAACTGGACATCTATTTGAAAAGTGGAAGTACTGACAAAAGAAAGGGAAATGCTATGAAAGGGCGGGGAATAAAAGACTCCCTTGGCGTTGCAAACCTAATACTGTCAGGGTTTGAAAAAAACTAGAACTGACAAAGAGAAGTCATATAGGGAAGATCGAAGCAAGGAGACGGCAATGCCAGACTCAGCTATGAGAACTATGGTCGCCAACCCACACTCCTAAGTTGAGGGCCCTGATTGTCCTTTTAGTTATCTCTCTCCGCAGGAAGGGTATACTGTCATTGTGTTCTACTGCCTCCACCCACAGGGGGATGATTATTGTTGTAAGAGGAGGAACAACTGGGCTCTTTTAAGAGTAATCAGTAATGGAAGAGATTTGACACTTCAAAGAATGCCTGTATTGGCAAAACAAATTAAAGGATGAAGAAGAGCATGGAAATGCAAAACACTGTAGGCCTCGCAAGCCTAACACTGTCAGGGTCATAAGAAGAGCAAGAGTTGACCAAGGGAGGTCAGGTAGGAAAGATAAAAGTAAGGAACCTGGCACAGGAAGTGGAAGCAGTGCCAGACTTAGCTAGGAGAACTGTGGTCGCCATGCCATGCTCCGAAGCTGAGAACCCCTGGTTTCTCTTTTAGTCACCTCTTGCATTAGGCAGGGGATGCTATTGATGTATTCTACTGCCCCAACCACTGAAGGAAGTTGAGAGGTGGTGGTGGTGGTGATGATGATTTCTTTTAAGGGCAATTATGACTTTGAGGTTGTATGCACTATATATATCCACGCCCGATCAAACATCAGTTCTCCAAAATGTAGTAGCAGATATGGCTGCAGCATTGGCTTGCACAATATTTCGAACGGTAGGGGATGTTCTAGCTGTGGGCAGGTCATCAAAATGTTCTAGATCTTGCACAGTACCACACTTGCACAAAATGCCCGCATCAGCTTATAGAAGGCCGTAGCTGTGCATGTTGGTCTAACATTGTGACACACCCTGTCTCGTTTGGTTGTGTAGGGTTGATCAATTCCGGGACCAATCTCTTCTTTGATCTGGCTGTTCTGGTGGCCTGATTCATTCCTCCACATGGTGATGCAGCTCCTTTCTCTCGTTACCTCCAAAGCTCGAGCCGAGTCGCTGATATGTGTGTTGGTGTCCTTAAAGTAGATGGTAGAGATCCATTTGCTGCTTCCTTCTCTCCAAATCGTCAGAAACATCTGCCTGTTCTGATCAGTGGATATAGTATCTAAACAGGAGTTGTATCAGGCATCCAGGGACAATTCTCTTGGTTTCATTCATTGCAACATCAGTGTCACTGCATACTGGTGCTGCATACTCTGCAGCAGACACACACGATGCAAGGGCTGAGGTATTTAACATCTGGGGTTGGCACCTCACTTCCTATTTTTCAGTTTCCTGATGATGTTTCGAACTGTTACTTGCTACTTATTCCCTTTTATTGGCACAGTGTTGTTTAAATGTCAAAGTACAGTACAGCATGATATCCAAATATTTAGGTGTTTTGCTGTATTGGAGATGATACCTCACCACATGACTTCTAGTTCTCTTTTTTGCTTACTTGTCTTTTTAGTGGAAGGCACTGCCCTACGTTTTAGTTCTATTTGACCTGAGATGGTTAGCATCATAGTAGAGGGAGTGGTCAAGCAGAGCTTGCCTTAGTTTCTCCTCGACTTCCAGAAAACTTGAATCCTAAATGGCTACTGCAGTGTCATCAGCATAGATGATCTGCCGGTTATGTTTTGGCTGTGACTGGTCTTCAGTGTAGATGTTGCTAAGAGCTGGTGCAAGAAAACTTCCCGTAGATAACCCATTCCTCTGTTTCCTCCGTCTACTCCTTTTCCTATTCAGACTGACAACGAACCTATTACACAGAAAAGTCAGCAAATTCAGTTGGTGGTCCTTTGTGAATTTGTACACCTTTTTCAACTGTGATTTACAGTGTCATAGGCAGCCATAAAATATATATAAGCCGATCAACCCATCTTCTGTATGTTATATGAGATTTAAGATCCAAACAACACAAGATCTTCCAAGAAGTGAAATCAGAGATAAGGCTTTTTGCAGATGATGTTATTCTGTACAGAGTAATAAATAAGTTATAAGATTGTGAGCAACTGCAAAATGACTTCGATAATGTTGGGAGATGGACAGTAGGCAATGGTATGATGATAAACAGGGTTAAAAGTCAGGTTGTGAGTTTCACAAATAGGAAAAGTCCTCTCAGTTTTAATTACTGCGTTGATGGGGTGAAAGTTCCCTTTGGGGATCATTGTAAGTACCTAGGTCTTAATATAAGGAAAGATATTCGTTGGGGTAATCACATAAATATGGTTGTAAATAAAGGGTACAGATGTCTGCACATGGTTATGAGGGTATTTAGGGGTTGTAGTAAGGATGTAAAGGAGAGGGCATATAAGTCTCTGGTAAGACCCCAACTAGAGTATGGTTCCAGTGTATGGGACCCTCACCAGGATTACTTGATTCAAGAACTGCAAAAATCCGAAGAAAAGCAGCTTGATTTGTTCTGGGCGATTTCCGATAAAAGATTAGTATTACAAAAATGTTGCAAAGTTCGGGCTGGGTAGACTTGAGAGGAAGGAGACGAGCTGCTCGACTAAGTGGTGTGTTGATGATATAGATGTTGACTCCCATAGGGAACCTGAAATATTTGTCCCAAATGAGTAAATTTATATTACCAATATAAATGGTCCATTATTGGACATTAAAATTTTCCAGCTAACTCATTCCTGGTTATCAGCGTTTCGCCCCAGTGTGCTAAGTTGGGCTCATCAGTTGGCAAATAGCACACCCACCAAGACGCATGGCTAGTGCATACCATTGAGGCCACTCGGAGCCACCGGCAGCGCCAATGCACCATGAGAGACTCTGTCTCATTACCAAAAACAGATGCCTGCCTGGCCATCAGATGATATAGATGTTGATTTCCATAGGGAACCTGAAATATTTGTCCTCTATATAACACTAATCGAAAAGAAAAAATGAAGATATTGGCCAAAGAAAGGCAAGGGTCACGAAAGGCTTGAAAATGAAAGACTCCTTAGACCTTGCAACCTTATAGTGTTGGGGTTGGGAAAGAACAAGAGTTACCAAGGGAGGTCAGATAGGCTAGAATGAAATGGCTTATGGCTTTTAGTGCCAGGAGTGTCCGAGGACATGTTCGGCTCACCAGGTGCAGGTCTTATGATTTGACTCCTGTAGATGACCTGCGCGTCTTCATGAGTGTGAAATGATGATGAAGACAACAGATACGTCCAGCCCCCGTGCCAGCGAAATGAACCAATGATGGTTAAAATTCCTGACCCTGCCGGGAATTGAACACGGGACCCCTGTGACCAAAGGCCAGCACGCTAACCATTTAGCCTTGGAGCCGGACAGATAGGCTAGAAATGAGGAGCCTGTCACAAGCCCACGCTCCCAAGTTAAGAGCCCCTGGGGTCCCTTTCATTTGCCTCTTACGACAAGCAGGTCATACCATGGGTGCCTCCATCCACAGGGGGTATTGAAGATAGACACAGTGAAGAAAAGTACCTACCAAAATAACATAGACAGAAAGAGTTGATAAATTTAAATATCTGGGAGAATGGATGCAGTCAAATGGGCTTGATAACACAACCTGCAAATAGAGATTGAAGATGATGGACATGGCTTATAAACTCATGGAGCAGAATATTTAGTGTTGAACAAAAGGAACTGTAAAAGAAAGAAAGGAACATTTTGGAGGAAAAAAAAAAGACCTCTTCTACAATATAGAGAGGCTTATATAGAATTAAAAGATGAAGACTACAATGTTATGGTCACCTTCACAGAATGAACGATGACAGGCTAATTAAGAAGAGATTTGATTATATCTCGAAATTGAAACTCGCCACCAGTTGTCTGGAAGAGATACGATGTTCTTCTTCATCATCCATTCCCTTTTCCAGATTCTCTCTGGGTAGGGTATTGTACCAAAACCTTACTGGATCTTTCCGCCATTCCTCTTCTAGTACGTCATTGCTATCGACTCCTCTACTTGCAATACAGTCCACAACAGAGCTCCTCCATCTCATTCTAGGACGTCCCCTACACCTCTTTCCAGTCTCTGTATCCATGAATGTTCTTTTTTGTATTCTCTCTCCTGGCATTCTCATTATGTATCCAAGCCATTTTAGCTTTGCTATATCAATCTCATCTTGAAGTTTACACACTCCCACGCTTCTCCTTATTTCCTCATTTCGTATTCTATCTCGTCTTGTCTTTCCCTGTATGCTCCTCAAGAATCTAATTTCAGCTACTTGTATCTTACTTTGGTTTCGCTTAGTTAACGTCCAGGCTGCTGAAGCATAGGTCAGTATAGGTTTATAATAGGACGAGTATAAAACCTTCTTGCAGTTTATTGGTACATCTTTGTTCCATACAATGTCTCACACACTGGTAGAAACTTGCAGACTGATGTATTCTTAAATCAATTTTTCCATCCAAATTTCCATCTTGTGATATCAAGCTGCCCAAACATTTAACATTTTTCACTACTTCAAGAGGTTCATTTCCTATTGTTATCACTCCCCTGGATTTTCTGTTACCTCTTGTCATGATCAAAGTGTTACTTTTGGCAGTACTAATCTCCATTCCAACATTTCTTATCTCCTCATTCCATAAATCACCTTGTGTCTGTACTTCCTCTTCATTATCCCCTGAAACTACAATGTCATCAGCAAAGAGCATAGACTTTACTTGCTCGCCCATAATCTTGTCCTTGATATTATGTAGAATTGTATCCATGATGATAATGAAGAGTAAGGGAGACAATACACTTCCCTGTCTTAAGCGTGTCTCAACTCTGAACCATTCATTTTGACCCACTTTGGTTCTAACACAGCTTTCACAATTTTGATACAGTGCTATTACCATCTGCATTGTTTCATTCCCAATCTGTGCCTCTGTCAATGTTTTCCATACCAAATTCCTTGGGACACTGTGCTATGCCTTTTCAATATCTAGAAACGTTACTACCATGTCCTTTCCATATTCCCAATACCTTTCCATCATTTGACGCAATGTAAATATTGGGTCAGATGTGGACCTGCCTCTTCTGAATCCATACTGGTGTTCTGCCAATTTTCCCTCTACTCTGTCTCTTATTCGTCTGTCCAAGATTCTTTCAAGGATCTTAGTTGTATGAGGTATCAGTGTCACTCCTCTGTAATGTTCACATTGCTACTTTCTCCTTTCTTGAAAATTGGTATAATGACTTTTCGTCCACTCTGGAAGAGATACAATGCAATCTACAAAGACTGAATATCACAGATGGCATTATAACTAACAGGGTGGACTTCGAGTGACAGATCACTTCTACGAATTTTTCACTTTTGCAGATTGGACATCAACCTCAGAGAGTGTTACCGGAGGAACAGAGGCAGGCGATCAGCCAATGTTTGGGGAAAAAAGAAAGTCTGTACCATAGTCTAAGGTACCAAGTAGTCTATAATTGGCCAAATTATTTAATTGAGAAGATAAAATAATAATCATATGGTCTCTACTACCATAAGCAGACATTTTAGTGTGACGCCATCTGGCAGTCTGTTCATCAATTTTGACATTCCAATTTACTCTAGGCCTATTAGATAGGAGAGTAAACCAAATCTCTCGTGGGTATCTATGGCTGAGTTTTTAATGAATTTCATCAGGTAAACATCAAATGTGTCTCCAGAGATCTTATACATGCTGACAGCATACGATATGGTGTGTTGAATGGGCTTTTCGTTGTTCTTCAAAAATACCAACTACCTCGGGTTTGAACCCACTATTTAGGGATTCAGAGGCCAACACTCTACCAATGATCCACAGAGCAAAGCAAAGTCACCTCCGTACAGGCCATGAAGGCCCTTGGAGGAGTGGAAGGTAAAGGCTTCCACCATTGTTCACCTCAGCACGTGATCGTGTAGAGTGGTTAGCTCTACGCCCGGCCGCCTTTGCCCCCAGGAATTAACCTGGTACTCATTTTTGGTGTAGGCTGTGTGAACCTCAGGGCCATATGCACCTCCGGAAGTGGAAATCTTGCTTCTTTAATTTTACGACTTCCTGATGGGGATTTGAACCCATGTTCTTCCTTATTCAATACATTAAAATGTTGTTTAGATGAAATTACAACATATATTTTATCAGAACTAGTTTCAACGCCTTTTATTGCGTCATCATCAGCTGATATACATTTTAGGAAATATTGGCAAACACATAAGTTTATCTACGTCACATAAAACAAAATTTTAAAAAAACATATTGATGATCTAAAAACCGTGTTAAAATTATATTGTTTCAAAGTCCATATTATCTGAGACTTGCGAGTATTAAACTTTAAGTTGATGAGGTCCGATGTAAGTTGGTTTGCTTCCTCATAAATTAACGTGGGTTTAACAAGAACAACCACTGAAAACACAATCTTCTTAAAGAAACATTAGCTCAGTTCAACACTTCCTTAACCGTGATGTAGAACCGTATTAAAATAATTCAATAAAATCTTCAAGCCGTTATAATGTAGCAATCGTAGTGAGGTGGAAACGAGCAGTTGGTGCTTAAAGATGTTAACAATTATCTCATTCCCAGTTCAATGCAGACCTCAAAAGATCGTTGTCCTTGCGAAGCACCGAGTAGCTTAGCGCTACGATTGCTACATTATAACGGCTTGAAGATTTTATTGAATTATTTTAATACGGTTCTACATCACGGTTAAGGAAGTGTTGAACTGAGCTAATGTTTCTTTAAGAAGATTGTGTTTTCAGTGGTTGTTCTTGTTAAACCCACGTTAATTTATGAGGAAGCAAACCAACGTACATCGGACCTCAGCAACTTAAAGTTTAATACTCACAAGTCTCAGATAATATGGACTTTGAAACAATATAATTTTAACACGGTTTTTAGATCATCAATATGTTTTTTAAAATTTGTTTTATGTGACATAGATAAACTTATGTGTTTGCCAATATTTTCTAAAATGTATATCAGCTGATGATGACGCAATAAAAGGCGTTGAAACTAGCTCTGATAAAATATATGTTGTAATTTCATCTTAATAACATTTTAATGCATTGAATAAGGTGGATACAAATTTTAATAAATTGTAATCTTGGTTCAATACAGACGAATAATGAAATTTATTAACTTAACATGTTCTTCCAGGCGAACCGAGCATGCCTTTACCGCCTCGGTCAGGCAGCCCCTTGATCCGCAGAGGGATTTACAAAATTAAATATTCATTGAATTGGCCCACAACAGG
Organism: Anabrus simplex; assembly: GCF_040414725.1. Classification (NCBI taxonomy): domain Eukaryota; kingdom Metazoa; phylum Arthropoda; class Insecta; order Orthoptera; family Tettigoniidae; genus Anabrus; species Anabrus simplex. Next base: position 350,934,258 of record NC_090265.1, on the reverse strand, counting down.
TGACATGGTTTTGATGAAAGAGAGTAATAATACAGTACAGTTTCTGATTTTGTCAGTCAGTAATTCGTTTCAGACCCATTGTTACAAAAAGTCTCTTCTATCATCCCTGGAAGTTGGAGCTTTAAATTTTGATACTCCTTGTATTTGACTGTAAATAATATGTTTGCTTGTGATATGAAACATCTGTATCCTAAATAAATAGAGTACTAGTACGTTAGCTTCCTGTAAACATCTCATTATCTGAACTCAATGAATGAGTTGACTATAGCATCAACTTTATAGTAAACTAGCTGATGTACCCGTGGTTCGCTACAGGATTCTCAGAAAGACTGATTTGGTGGTTTTCCTAACTGAATTCAACATAGGTCATTACAAAAACGTCAGTAGGGATGTAGCGATTGAAAGCAATGTTATCATATAAAATACTCGATCAAATGAAAAACCGCACACTTTGTCACTTTCAACGAACAGTACTACAGTGCCGATCTAACAGTCCAAAGTTCCAGAGCTGGAATAACCAAGTCGCAGACTGCCGTGAACACTCCTCTTTCATTATTCCGTTAAATATTCACACTACTCATTAAAATCAGTGCCTCAGAGTAGAGATTGAATAGCTCGAATGCTATGATGAACCAGTGTGTTACGTACCGGTAGTATCAGAAAATGTATGAACCAGAGGAATGGCATGCTAAAGAAGAAAGTTATCTAACTTCCCAGCTACTTCCCGTCAACATACAGGCAGGCTGTTACACTCATTACGACCAGGCGAGTTGGCCGTGTGGTTAGAGGCGCGCACCTGTGAGCTTGCATCCAGGAGATAGTGGATTCGAACCCCACTGCCGGCATCCCTGAAGATGGTATTCCATGGTTTCCCATTTTCACACCATTCACACCAGACTGTACCTTAATTAAAGACTAGGCCGCTTCCTTCATACTCCTATTCCTTTCCTATCCCATTGTCGCCATAAGACCTACCTGTGTCGGTGCGACGTAAAGCAAATTTAAAAAACCTCGGTATGCTGCAGTAATCCTATCTATCGGGGATGAGTGGAATCAGAAGACAAAAAGCACATCACAACAAACAATGGTCATTGTAATGTTATTGTTGATAACGTTTATGAGCTTCCTATATTGCAGGCCTTCACATTAATTTTCTTTCAACTCTGTGATATTAGGGCGTCTTACAAAATGATTTATATCGTAGTCTGTAGTTCCTTATTTTCAGATTTTACATACCTATTTTCACTAAATTCTGTTTACCCATTTTCTCGTGACTCGGCGCTGATATGGACTTAGTAACAAAAATCCAAATTCATGAATAACTCTGTGATTATATGTGGTACGATAACAATGTATAAGACATAAGTGATCGGAAATTTAATTTTTTACATAACTACTACTAACTTACGACATAACTAATGTTATGTTAGTTATGTAGTATTTATCGATATGACCACTAATAACATAAATAATTTGAGAATTACATTTCAGGCCTTCCCCTAAACTACGATTTCACACAGCGTGAATAGAATAATTTATAGCCTAGATTGTAGTGGTTCATCACCCGACTTTACATACCGATTTTCATTAAATTCTCTTCAGCCATTTTCTCGTGATGCGTGTACATACAGACAGACAGACAGACAGACAGACAGACAGACAGACAGACAGACAGACAGACAGACAGACAGACAGACAGACAGACAGACAGACAGACAGACAGACAGAAATTACGGAAAAGTAAAAAAATGCATTTCCTTGGTACTGGGGGCATGACCGATACAGAAATACCATTCTTTTCCAATTCTGAGCAATGTACAGGCAAAACTCTTATTTTATATATATAGATACTGTAAATACCTTAGGCATTACAGGAACAGATGACTTACCATGGGATCATTGTAGCCAAAACGTTACTTGGACTGGAGGGGGTCCATCATTCAATCACAGATCTGTACTAAACATCTGTTTTCATTCTACATCATATAACATAATAACTGAAAATACCAAAATGAACTGATTCTGTAAATTTATATTTATTGAATAGTATTACATTGTTTGATTATTGTTAAACATTTTCTTTATTCCTTTCCTTTAGACTTCTACAACAGATCTCATTCTCTCAGAATGGAACTCGTGTGGCTCAACTGGTGGAATTTGTTACTACAATGTTCCAAATGAGCAAGTCCAGAGCATCGCATTCCAGTGACTTGGCTCAGCTTCTAGTAATCGTGTCTGATGGACGAGGTGTGTTCAGTGAAAGTCCAAACAAAGTGAAGCTGGCCATTAGACAAGCTAGAGAGGCTCATATATTCATGGTCTTCATCATAGTCGACAATCCAGACAATCAGGTGAGAAGATGCTAATTTTTTATAATGAATAAATATAGCTTCTTCCTCATAGTTAAATTATCAGGTATTCTTGCTATATATCTTGTGGTCTTCTGTAATATTGTGTAAAATTTTTCTTGTTTACTTTTCTTATATGGACATTTTATTAAGAGAATTCCTGCAGGTTGATTACATATGGTTGATTAGAGAGCAATGACGGAGTTCAAAAAAATAATAATTATATTTAGTGGAAAATGGTAAAAATGGTAAATCAAGATGTAAACAGCCTATGGGTTGGGTTTAAAACAATTGGTGAGGAGTATGAAAACAGGTTTATACTTAAAAGGTGGTAAGGAATGGTAAAGACCTGCTATATTACAATAGAGAAATGAAGAGATTAAGAAGGAGGTGCAGGTTAGAAATAGTCAGTAATGGTTGTGAAAGTAAGGAGAGATTAAAAGTACTTGCTAGTAAATTGAGTTTAGTGAAAATGTCAGCTGGATAATATGATGGCAAACACAATTGGCAGCTATTAAAATGATTACAGTGCCAAGGGCTAGGAAAGAGAATCTGTCTCAGTGAGGAAAGCAGCAGGAAACATCTTTTGATCCATATGGTTCATTTTTCAGAAAGTCATCAAAAACTGGTTGTCTTTTCCTATATACTCAAGAAATTCCACACGTAACCAGACTTAGCTTCACACAGTTCAAAGGGTTTGATACCGAATCTTGAGCGCTTTGACGGTATGAACATTTTCCACAAGAAACGTCCCTTCCCTCATTTACAGACACATCGCTTTCAGGTGTGTACACAATTCGTCTGCTATTCGAGTGGTCCAGGATAGATTTCTGTTTGTAGAGTTTCTTCGGACCACGTGTGGCTTCATCGTATGCTTCATTATCGACAAAGTGTAAGAATTTGAGAAGGAGATAAAATCTTTTTTCAGAGAAAAGCTCTAAAAATATTGCGGTCTTTAATATCTGTCTGTGAGAAAAATAGCTCTTGTTATTATAATAATAATAAATATAATAACAATAGCTCTTGTTGTCAGGTAACTGATGAATGCCTTGCAAGAGAAAGAATGCAAGTAAAGTCATAATTTCACCTTTATTTGTGTCAGTCCAAGGATTCCCTCTCGAAGATAGTTTCAAGGTCGGTGTGCTTTCTAAAAACTGTTGAGCGTACTGGTTGGTTTCCGTACTTATTAGTTCCGCTAATTGAGGAGTGATAAACAATTGAAAATATTCTAGCGGATTATTTACATCTTCAATTTGTACATTTAGTCCGGGTTGCGCCGTAAATGTAAATCTCGGCCGTTTGGATCCTACCTTTGTCCATACACAGAGCTGAATATCACTGCTAGTGCTACCGTCATGTTCACTTGAGTCTCTTTCACCATTGCACTCGCTATCTCCTGGCATTTCAACATTAGTCTCATTATCAGATGACACATCTATCTCCAAATTGCCACACTGTAATAAATCAAACAGTTCTTTTCGCAGATGTTTCCAAGCTCCATTTGCACCTGTCATAATGCACTATCTACCACTCTCAGCAGCCTGGCAGCCGGTACTGGCTGATTGCCATCTGGGCGCGGAACGAAAGCATTTCGCCCGGTCACGTGGTTTTGAGTGATGCTATAGGCAAAGCTCGAAACTAACATACATGCACAAAGGAAAGCGATCCCATATCCTACGACAGAATGAGTAGTCATATCCATTGCCGAAAGACATTTACAATGTGATGACGGAATATTCCGTCATGGCCACTTAGGAAGCCATGCGGCTGTGACGATGTATTCCATCATTACCGCTTAAAAGGTTAAGACATAAGCAGCTTCCAGGGAGAACATTCCAGGATCACAAATGACCAAGGGAAGTGCATATGTGAGGATTTACAGAAGGCAGAAGTATTTAGTCAGCAGTATGTTAAGATAGTCAGCTATAAGGATAATATCCAGGTAAAGGTGGTGACTGATGGTGGTGGTGGTGGTGGTGGTGGTGGTGGTGGTGGTGATTATTGATTTAAGAGGAAGTACAACTGGGCAACCATCCTCTGTATAACACTAATCAGAGAGAAAGAAAACTGGAAGGGAACCGACACTTTGAAAAATGAAGATACTGGCCAGAAAGACGAGGGCCACAAAGGGCATGAAAATGAAAGACTCCCTAGGCCTCAATACCTAATACCGTTGGAAAAGAACAAGAGTTGACCAAGGGAGGTTGGATAGGTGGTGACTGATACTAGCGAAGTACTAAATTTCACTTATGATAATAGACATTCACAAAAAGACACACAAGTTGAAAGCTTAAAGAATTGAGAGATTTTTTGGGAATCTACTGAAGGAAACAGGTTAGGATATAGTACCATATCTCAAAAACTTCTTTGATTACTATTTGCATGGAGGAGCTGAACCAAATGAATGGAAAGTTGCTATAATAGTCCCAGTGTACAAACGAAAGTGGATAATTACAGACCAATCAGCTGGACATGTTGCATATAAGCTCTGGGGAAGCATTCTTTCCAATTGTATTAGACACAATAGTGAAATTATGAACTGGTCTGTCAGTTTGGGTTCAGGAAATGTTATTCCAGAGAGTTGTGGTGGTGGTATTGGTGATTATTGTTTTAAGAGGAAATATAACTAGGCAACCATCTTCAGTACAACACGAATGAGAGGGGAAGAAATGGAAGGTATCCGACACTTCGAGAAATGAAGAAAGACGAGGACCATGAAGGGCGTGAAAATGAAAAACTCCCTAGGCCTTGATACCTAATACCGTCGGGGTTGGAAAAGAACTATATTTGACCAAGGGAGGTCGGATAGGATAAATGAAAGTGAGGTGATGGTAGTGGTAATTATTGTTTTAGGAGGAAGTACAACTAAGCAACCATCCTCTATTAACACTAATCAGAGAGAAAAAATGGAAAGGATCCGGCACTTCAAACAATGAAGGTATCAGCCAAAGAAAGACAAGGGCCACGAAGGGGTCAGGGTCAGAAATGAACAAGAGTTGACCAAGGGAGGTCGGACAGGATAGGTGAAAGTGAGGAGCCTGGCACAAGTTATTGGACACAATGCCAGGACTCAGCTGAGAGCCCCATGGTTGCCAACCCACGCTCAAAAGTTGAGAGCCCCTGGGGCCCCTTCTAGTTTCCTCTTACGACAGGCAGGGGATATCGTGGGTGTTATTCTACCGCCCCTACCCACAGGGGGAAATGATGAGAGTGAGGAGCCTGGCACAAGTAAGTGAAACAGTGCCAGGACTCTGCTAAGGGTCCCATATTCGCCAATCCACGCTCCCAAGTTCAGAGCCCTTGGGGCCCTTTTTAGTCACCTCTTACGACAGACAGGGGCTACCGTGGGTGTTATTCTACCACCCCAATGCACAGGGGAACTTAATGAAAGATAATGTAAACAAACAAAAAGGAATGGTTATGAAGGGCTTGTAAAGGAAAGTCTCCCTAGGCCTTTCAAACTATAATGGTTGCAAGAAAACTGGAATTAATCAAAGTAGCCTGTATAGGAAAGAAGGAAAGAGGGAACGTAGTACAAGTAACTGGATGCAGTTCCAGGCTCATCTGCACAACTGTGTTCGCTATTCCACCTTTTGAAGTACAGAGCTACCTGGATGTAAGAAGATTTATGCTAGAAGCCTGGGAGACTAACCTAAAAATGGCATTGTTGCAAGATTTTGTTTAATGTACAAAATTTTGAAAGATATTTTTTGAAGAGAATAGTTACATCAGTATTAAAATGTTTGATTGCAGTATTTTGAAATGATTTGTGTTCAGTGACTGGTGTGTAATTAGTTTTTTTTTTTGGATGAAGTCCTCATTTTACATTCATTTTATTAATGGAGGATTTTTTTAAGTCATAACTCTCACTAGTATAGGAACCACTGTTTAATGTTAATTTGTCACTGGGGACATAAGTAGGTTCTTGGCAACTGTTACCAACTGATGTGATGTAATTAGTTCCTGGTACCAACTTAACTTAGTTCCTAGTACCAACTTTAGTCGTGCTGTTTAATTTATTCCTGGTTAGTTGCTATGGTCATAAATAAATTCTTTGTTGCTATCGTAATCAACAAGCTGTTGTTAAATATGGATATTGTTCTGTGCGGAGGTTGCTATGTCAAAATTACTGATTTTAATGATTTCAAGAGTAAGTTTGAAGATTCATTGCCATATTATGTTAACCACGGCCTGATAATTAGGTCAGCGAGGGAACAAATTATTCTTTAGGTGTTCTCCAATAAGTTGTGTTGAATTTTGGTATAAATCTTCCTTCTTCCTATGTACTGTACCAGTACGTTATACTTTGTTTATGTGTGTATATGAAATACTTTGTTTATGTGTGTATATGAAATAATTTTTCAGCATTCGTCTACCCTGGACCATTAGTATTACTTTTCAGAAAAAATATGGTTAGAGGTGGAACAATCACAGATGTTTTCATTCCTCCTGTAAAAAAGATATTATTTCCATAATTTCTCTCGTATCAATTATAAGACTGACATCAGTGCAATCTATGCTTTACAGTGGTCAAATTTGACAATCATGATGCTTCTTTTCCCTTGGATGAGCCATTATGGATAGCCCTGGACCATTTCAGAATATTATTATAATTATTATTATATATATAATTCGCTGGGGCCATGAAGGACCACGTTAAGACGCTCCTCTGTCCAAGGGGCACCGTGTCTTCTCTTCGGTTGCTCGTCTCGGTTTAGCCCGTTCGTCAATATTTTCTTGCGGAAGAGATCTCTGTTAAGGGCGTCTTCAGCTGAGATATGGAGAATTTGCAGGTCTTCTTTAGTATTTCTAAACCAGGGAATAGTGGTTTTGGGGTTTGAATCAAAAAAGTGAAAGATTTCTTTAGTTAACTTTCTTCCGTCCATTCTTTTCAGATGACCGTAAAATCGTGCCCGTCTTTTTCTGATTGTGTCGATAATTTTCTCTATTTTGCTGTAGACTTCCTTGTTGGATCTCTTTTGATGGATTCCATTTCTGTACTTTGATCCCAAGATTCCTCTCACAATTTTGCGTTCTCTTTTCTCCAGTTCTTCAAGGAGTCCTTTGTTGGCATTTAGAGACAGGGTTTCGGCTGCATATAGAACTATTGGCTTCAGAACTGTTTCATAGTGACGTATCTTGGTGTTTTGGGAAAGGCATTTTTTGTTGTAGATTGTGCGGGATGTTTGGTAGGCTATTTCCAGTTTGTGTACTCGCTCCTGAAGTGCTTCTTTGTCCAGTCCATTTTTCATGATGATCTCACCCAGGTATTTGAATTTGTCTACTCGGGTGATGTCCCCGTATTTTGTATGGAGTTTTGGTAGAGCCTCTTTGATGTTAGTCATTACTTCTGTTTTCTCAAACGATATCTGCAAACCAGTTTGTTCGGCAATTTCCTTTAAAATTTCAACTTGAACTCTAGCGGTTTCTATGTCGTTTGAGAGAACGGCAATATCATCGGCAAATGCTAAGCAGTCTGTTGCGATCCCCTTGGATTTGGTTCCTATTCTCAATGGACTGTAGTTGGTTTCCTGTAATCTCACCCGCCAGGTTCTGATGATCTTTTCAAGAACACAGTTGAAGAGTATCGGGGATAGCCCATCACCTTGTCGGACTCCTGTTTTGATGTCAAAGGAATGCGAGAGACATCCGTGGAACTTCACCTTGGATTTTGTATCGGTCAGGGTGGCTCTAATTAATGCCAACAGTTTCAAATCAACTCCAAATTCATTTAAGATGTTTAGCAGGACTTCCCGGTCAATGGAGTCGTACGCTTTCTTAAAGTCCACAAAGACAGACACATACTGCTTGGACCTTAGTGTACAATATCTGATGATCGTTTTGAGATTTTGGATCTGTTCAGCTGTTGAGCGACCTTTTCTGAACCCTCCTTGGTATTCACCTATTTGATGTTCGACTTGTGCTTCCAAACGCTCCAGGATGGCAAGTGATAGAATTTTGTAAGTCACGGGTAGCAAAGATATTCCTCTGTAGTTGTTGATGTTCTTCATGCTGCCTTTTTTGTGTAATGGATGGATCAAAGCTATTTTCCAATCTTCGGGTAGGGTCTCCTTGTTCCAAATTTCTTCTATTTGCTTTTGCAAGATATCAAGTGATTCCTCTGGGGCATATTTCCATAGTTCTGCTACTACTGAGTCTTCCCCCGGCGCTTTGTTATTTTTGAGACGGGCAATGTGGCGCTTGATTTCATCTCTGTCGAGTGGTCTGGAATCTGGGTACCTGAGTAAGGGTTCCTTGGTCTCAATGGCGCTTTGCGGTTTAGAGCAATTAAGTAAATTCTTGAAGTAATCTGCCAGAATGCTGCAATTTTCTTCATTTGACGTCGCCAGTGTACCGTCCTTTCGCTCAAAGCATAGAGATGGTAGTTTTCTTGGAGGACTGATTCGCAGGTACCATTCCACCAGGCATGCGTTTTGCTTCTCTTGATTTCTGCAACGTCTTTGGCGGCCTCAACAAGGAGACTCTTGGCGTTGTTAAAGTCACAGTCATTTGGTCTAGCCTTCTCCTGGAACTCCTCGACCTTTTGCGAAGTTTATCATTGTCGAAGCGTGTGATCTGTTTGGTTGTCTTCCTCGTGTTTGCGGGAATTGGTTTGAATTTGATAAGAGACATATAATGATCTGAGGCCACATTGATGCCTTTCTTTACCTTGACATTCATAATCTCAGGGCTGTTTCTCCTGGAGATTGCAACATGATCAATTTGGAACTCTCCGAGAGCTTGGACGGGAGAACGCCAAGTCATTTGCTTTCTGGGTAGATGGCGAAAGTGGGTCGACATGACCTGCAGGTCATGGACACCAGTCTTTTGCCGTTGGGATTGGTTCTTTTGTGAGCAGGGTAATTTCCTATAACTTTCTTGTACTTCTGTTCACGACCTAGTTGGGCATTGAAGTCACCCAAAAGAAGCTTGACATGGTGTTTGGGGATTTTGTTGAATTTTTCATCCAGTAGGTCCCAGAAATTATCAACTTCGTCTGGATCAGACTTGTTCTTATCGTTTGTAGGAGCATGTGCGTTAACTAGGGCATAGGTTTTGTTCGCGCATTTAATTGTGAGTATAGACAATCTGTCATTCACAGGTTCGAAATTTGCAACCGATTTAAGGATCTTGGTTCTAACAGCAAACGCGGTTCCAAGCATCACAGCTCCATTGAGGATTCCTCTTTGCGCTTTGCTCTTGAAAAATCGGTAGCCTTCGGATTCAAAAATCTCTTCATCTGGGTACCTTGTTTCCTGTAGGGCCATTATGGATATCTGATTTTCGTGAATAGCTTTGATGAGGGTTTTCAGCTTGCCAGTTTGTGTAAGTGAATTTATGTTGAAAGTTGGTAGAAAGGTTTTAGATTTTGGCCTGAGTTTTTGACTCTTCGGGGTACACCGAGACGCTCCGACTCGTCTCTTGCATGATGTTGAGTCTCCCCCAGAATCCGAACGAGACTCGTGCGCCGTGGTGTTCACGACGAGGGATTTATCCAAAGATTTACCCCCTGGGGTATGTTTCTTGAAATGTTGTGCCATCATGCTTTTTGACTTGACTTTGCTTTGGACAGGTACCCATCCTTTTACAACTAGGGTTGTTAGCCCTAGAGGTTGCCTCAAGATGTTTTCTGGCTTCTGGTCATTTACCAGTCTTCGCCGTAACCCTGGCAAGGGACCAGTTTTTTTTTCACGGTGGTATTTTATTTCCCTACTACCCTCTGACTCTGCTGGCGGCAGAGCCAGCGAGCTTCCCCAATTCCAATGGGACGCGCCCGATGGAGGTAACCGGTAAATCGCCACACGGGATTATTATTATTATTATTATTATTATTATTATTATTATTATTACCGGTGTTGTTGTTGTTTGAGTCATCAGTCCATAGGCTGGTTTGATGCAGCCTTCCATGCCACCCTATCCCGTGTTAACCTTTTCATTTCTACGTAACTATTGCATCCTACATCTGCTCTAATCTGCTTGTCATATTCATACCTTGGTCTACCCCTACCGTTCTTACCACCTACACTTCCTTAAAAAACAAACTGAACAAGTCCTGGGTGTCTTAAGATGTGTCGTATCATTCTATCTCTTCTTTTAGTTAAATTTAGCCAAATCGATCTCCTCTCACCAATTCAGTTCAGTATCTCTTCATTTGTGATTCGATCTATCCATCTCACCTTCAGCATTCTTCTGTAACACCACATTTCAAAAGCTTCAATTCTCTTTCTTTCTGAGCTAGTTATCGTCCATGATTCACTTCCATACAATGCCACGCTCCACATGAAAGTCTTCAAAAACATCTTTCTAATTCCGATATCAATGTTTGAAGTGAGCAAATTTCTTTTCTTAAGAAAGCTCTTCCTGGCTTGTGCTAGTCTGCATTTTATGTCCTCCTTACTTCTGCCATCGTTAGTTATTTTACTACCCAAGTAACAATATTCATCTACTTCCTTTAAGACTTCATTTCCCAATCTAATATTTCCTACATCACCTGCCTTCGTTCGACTGCACTCCATTACTTTTGTTTTGGACTTATCTATTTTCATCTTGACTCCTTACGCAAGACTTCATCCATACCATTCAGCAACTTCTCGAGATTTTCTGCAGTCTCAGATAAAATAACAATATCATCGGCAAATCTCAAGGTTTTGATTTCCTCTCCTTGGACTGTGATTCCTTTTCCAAATTTCTCTTTGATTTCCTTTACTGCTTGTTCTATGTCAACATTGAAAAGGAGAGGAGACAAACTGCAGCCTTGCCTCACTCCTTTCTGGATTGCTGCTTCTTTTTCAAAGCCCTCGATTCTTATCACTGCAGACTGATTTTTATACAGGTTGTAGATAATTCTTCGTTCTCGGTATCTGATCCCTATCATCTTCAGAATCATAAATAGCCTGGTCCAATCAACATTATCGAATGCCTTTTCTAGATCTATGAATGCCATGTATGTGGGCTTGTCCTTCTTGATTCGATCCTCTAAGATCAGACGTGAAGTCAGGATTGCTTCACGTGTTCCTACATTTCTTCTGAAGCCAAATTGCTCTTCTCCCAACTCAGCTTCAACTTGTTTTTCCATTCTTCTATAAATAATACATGTTAAAATTTTGCAGGCATGAGATACTAAACTAATGGTGCGGTAATTTTCACACCTGTCAGCACCGGCTTTCTTGGGAATAGGTATAACAACATTCTGCCGAAAATCAGATGGGACTTCTCCTGTCTCATACATCTTGCACACTAAATGAAATAACCTTGCCATGCTGGTTTCTCCTAAGGCAGTAGTAATTCAGAGGGAATGTCATCAATTCCAGGTGCCTTGTTCCTATTTAGGTCACTCACAGCTCTGTCAAACTCTGATCTCAAAATTGGGTCTCCCATTTCATCAGCATCAGCAGCCTCTTCATGTTCCAGAACCAAATTATCTACATCTTTACCTTGATACAACTGTTGGATATGTTCCTGCCATCTTTCTGCTTTGTCTTCTTTCCCTAGAAGTGGCTTTCCATCTGAGCTCTTAATATTCATACACCTAGATTTCCTTTCTCCAAAGGTTTCCTTGATTTTCCTGTATGCAACATCTACCTTTCCTAGGACCATACAGCCTTCGACATCCTTGCACTTCTCCTTCAGCCATTCTTCCTTAGCTACCTTGCACTTTCTATCCACTTGATTCTTTAATCGCCTGTATTCTTTTCTGCCCTCTTCATTTCTAGCATTCTTGTATTTTCGTCGATCATCAATCAGGTCTAGTATCTCCTGAGTTATCCACTGATTCTTAGTTGATGTTTTCTTCCTTCCTAACATTTCTTCAGCAGCCCTACTGACTTCATTTTTCATGACTCTCCACTCTTCCTCGATAGTGTTTCCTTCAGCCTTTTCATTTAGTCCTTTTGTAACATGTTCCTTGAAACAATCCCTCACACTCTTTTCATTCAACTTGTCTAGATCCCATCTTTTTGCATTCTTTCCTTTCTTCAATTTCTTCAACTTCAGATGGCATTTCATGACCAGCAAGTTGTGCTCAGAGTCCACGTCTGCTCCTGGGAAAGCTTTGCAATCCAACACCTGGTTTCTGAATCTCTGCCTAATCATAATGAAGTCTATTTGATACCTTCCAGTGTCTCCAGGTCTCGTCCACGTATACAGCCGTTGTTTGTGGTGTTTGAACCAAGTATTGGCAAGGATTAAATTATGATCAGTGCAGAATTCAACCAGCCAACTTCCTCTTTCGTTCTTTTGTCCCAATCCAAATTCTCCTACTGTAACTACCTTCTCTTCCTTGGCCTACCACTGCATTCCAGTTTCCCATCGCAATTAGATTCTCATCACCTTTTACATATTGTATTAAATCTTCTATCTCCTCATATATTCTTTCGATTTCTTCATCATCCGCTGAACTAGTAGGCATATAGACCTGCACTATTGTGGTGGGCATTGGTTAGTGTCTATCTTGACGACAATAATTCTTTCACTATGCTGGTCGTAGTAGCTTACCCGTTGCCCTATTTTCTTATTCATTATTAAACCAACTCCTGCATTTCGCCTGTTTGATTTTGTGTTGATAATTCGGTAGTCGCCTGACAAAAAATCTTGTTCTTTCTGCCAACGTACTTCACTTATACCAACTACATCTAACTTTAGCCTATCCGTCTCCCTTTTCAGATTCTCTAACCGACCACAACAATGCAAACTTCTAACATTCCACACTCCGACTCGCAGGATGTCAGTATCCATCTTCCTGATGATCGCCCCCTCTCGAGTAGTCCCCACCCGGAGATCCGAATGGGGGACTAGTTTACCTCCGGAATATTTTACCCGGGAGGAAGCCATCATCAGTACATCATTCACACAGAGAGAGCTGCATGTCCTTGGGAGGTAGTTACGGCTGTAGTTTCCCGTTTCTTTCAGCCGTGCAGCAGTATCAACACAGCTAAGCCATGTTGAGTATTATTACAAGGCCGTATCAGTCAGTCATCTAGACTGCCGCCCTTGCAACTACCGAAAGTCTGCTACCCCCCTTTCGATGAACCATTCGTTAGTCTGGTCTCTCAACAGATACCCATCCGATCTGGTTGCACCTGCGGCTCGGCTGTCTGCATCATTGGGACACGCAAGCCTCCCCACCGCGGCAAGGTCACATGGTACACAGATAATAATAATATTATTATTATTATTATTATTATTATTTTTTTTTTTGATTCGTTGTGCCCAGCTGTGGAGCGCGTTTGAACTTATTTTGCACAATGTTTCTTCTTCTTTTCTTCCCAATATCTCTTCATTTTTTCACTGTGTTCCTTTCTGCGTGTTTCTGTCCAGCCTGTATTTTTTCTTGTTGGTTTCTCTGCAAATTTATGTTTGTTTACTAAGCTTCTAAATTTCATTCTATCTTGAATGGTTTCGTCCTCGATACCCATTTCTTGTAGATCTTCATGTATTTCTGCTAACCAATTGTTGCGGATTTTCAGGGTTAGAGCTAGATTTAGAATTTTCTTTGTCAGCCTGTTGTTATCCATTCTGTGTAGGTGTCCGTAGAATTTTAGTCGTCTCTTTCTGATGGTATCTGTGATTTTTTCTGTGAATTGAAAAATTTCGTGTGGTTTCTTTTTCATCCAAATTCCATTTTCGAACTTTGGTCCTAGGATTTTTCTGAGAATTTTCCTCTCTTGTTTCTCAATGCTTTTCATTTGTGACCTGCCGCCAATGATCAGTGTTTCAGATGCATAAAGTGCCTCTGGTTTGATGACTGTATTGTAGTGTCGTAATTTTGCATTTTTTGATATACATCTTTTGTTGTATCTGTTCCATGTGATTTTGTAAGCCCTTTGCAGTTTAGCAGTTCTTTCTTTGTTAGCTTCCTGATTTAACCCTGCTGGCTGAATAATTTCACCTAGATACTTGAATTTGTCTACTTGGGAAATTATTCCACAATTGGTGATTAATGGTTGATTGTCGAATCTTGATTTAGTTCCTTCCATAAACTGCGTCTTTTCAAATGAAATTTGAAGTCCGGTTTTTGCGGCTATTTCATTCAATTTTTCTATGGATTGGATTGCTTCTTGTCTGTTGTTCGAAAGGATCGCAAGGTCATCTGCGAAAGCTAAGCAGTCAAGGTGAATTTTGTCTTTAAGAAGTCTGCCAATGTTTATACCTTTAGTTTCTTTTCTCCATTCACGAATCACTTTTTCCAAAACTAAATTGAATAGTAGTGGGGATAGTCCATCTCCCTGTCGGACGCCAGTTCTGATTTCGAACGGTTCAGAAATTTCTCCCAAGAACTTAACTTTTGATGTTGTGTTGGTCAGAGTTTGTTTAATCAATTCCCTCGTTTTCCTGTCGACTTGAAATTCCTCTAGTATGTTGAACAGGGTCTGCCGATCTATGGAATCATACGCTTTTTTGAAGTCAACAAAGGTGATTACTGTTTGTTTGGTTTTGCGAATCTGTAGTATGGTTTTTAGGTTTAGGATTTGTTCTGCGCAGGATCTCCCTTTTCGGAATCCAGCCTGATAATCTCCGATCAGGTGGTCAGTTTGTTTCTCTAATCTATTAAGTAGAGCTTTAGAGAAGATTTTATATACGAGTGAGAGGAGAGAAATTCCTCTGTAGTTATTAATATCTGATTTGTCTCCTTTCTTGTGAAGTGGGTGAATCAATGCACATTTCCAATCCTCCGGAATTTCTTCAGAAAACCAAATGTCCTGTAAGATTTTTTGAATACTCTGGGCCAGTTTGTCACCACCAATTTTCAACATTTCAGCGATTATTCCATCTTCTCCTGGTGCTTTGTTGTCTTTTAAATCTCTGATTATTTGTTTGACTTCTTGTAATGTGGGGGGTTCTGAATCTGGATTAGGTGTTGGTTTTTCATAGGTGAATTGTTCCTTTGGAGATTCACAGTTTAAAAGGTCCATGAAATGGTTTGCTAGGAGTTCACAATTTCCCTTATTACTTGTTTCTAAAGTCCCATCTGTACGTTTGAAACAGAGACTAGGTGCCTGGTAATTGGATAATTCTTCTCTGAATGTTCTGTAGAAGTTCCGTGTATTGATTTTCTTGAAATCTTCTTCTATTTCTACCAGTCTGTTTTGATCATATTTTCGTTTTTCAGATCTGATGATTTTTGAGGTTTGTTTCTCTGTTTTGAAGAATTCATCACGATTTTGATCAGTTTTATGGGAACTCCAGTTTAGCCAGGACCTAATTCTGACTTCTATGGCCTTGTCACAGGTGTCATTCCACCACCTGTGTTTGCGTTTCCTTGGGGGATTGCTGATGTTTTGTGAAGCTTTCAAGAGTGTGTCCTTGAGTTCTAGCCAGTTTGAAGGAGCATCGTTGCAGATATTCGCAAGGAAATTGTCTGAGTTCTGTCTCAGAAATTCAGGGTCGATTCTTGGGTTTCTGATTGTTTTGGTTTTCTTCCTGTTGGGTTGAAACTTTACTTTAACAAGAGATAGGTGGTGGTCGGAGTCAATAATTCCCTTTTTGACTTTAACGTTCATAATTTCTTTTTGGTTTTTCTTGGAAATAGCCACATGGTCTAGTTGAAATTCTCCTAAATGCATGTTCGGGGATCTCCATGTCATTTTCTTTTGTGGAAGTGCCAGGAAATGGGTTGACATCAATTTCAGATCGAAATTCTCGCAGAAGCCAATTAAACGTTCTCCATTTTTATTGGTTCTTTTGTGAGCAGGGTAAAGTCCTACAGTGGTCCTAAATTTCTTCTCTTTGCCAATTTGTGCATTGAAGTCCCCCAGCAGAATTTTGACATGATGTTTTGGAACTTTGGCTGTAGTTTCTTCTAGTAATTCCCAGAAGTCATCTACCTTCTGTGGGTCTTTTTGATTGTAATTGTTTGTAGGTGCATGTGCATTGATTAGTGTATAAGCTTTGTTTCCTGATTTGATTGTCATTAGCGAAATTCTTTCAGAAGGAGATGCAAAGTATAATACCGAATTTGTGATATTTTTTCTCACTGCAAAACCAGTGCCAAATTGTAATATTTTGTTAGGGAGGAGGGTAGCTGGTTTACCTTTATAAATTCTATAGTTTCCTGATTCAAAATGATTTTCGTCACTATACCTAGTTTCTTGGAGTGCCAGAATTTGGATGTTGAGTTGGTCTAATGTGTCTGTTAAGTGCTTCAACTTTCCAATTTTGCGAAGCGTGTTGATGTTTAAAGTGCCAATAAAATGTTTTTCCTTTGGGCGAAGAGATTTGGGAAGCTCCGATACATTCCCGCATGATGTTCTCGGTCCCCCAGAATCCGATGACCGAGAAAACCTAGTATGAATACTAGGGCCTGGGGTAGTAGTATCATTAACTGACGTTGCCATCATGCTAGTAAGTTGAAGATAATGGGGAGATTGATCTTTGTCAATCTCATAGTTACAACTAAGGTATTGAGCCTCAGAGGTTGCCTCAAGATGTTTTCTGGCTGTGCCTGTTTTTGGTCCGCGAGAGGTATTTTATTTCCCTCAAGCCCTCCGGACAAGTCCGGCGAGCCCCCCGATCCGCCACCTGGGACGCGCCCGATAGGGGAACAGGCAAAACCCCCACGGGTTATTATTATTATTATTATTATTATTATTATTATTATTATTATTTATCTGGCAACATTTCAATTAGTGCAGCACTTTTGCCTGACTAGTGACAAAACCATTGGTCTGGAAATGTTAGGTTCGGCTAGTGACAAAACCATTTGTCTGGATAGGTTAGATCCGGCTAGTGACAAAACCATTGGTCTGGATTGGTTAGGTCCGGCTAGTGGCAAACTCATTGGACTGTGATCAAGCAAAGAGGGTCTGGGGGCGTAAGCGGCTTGAGGCTTGAGGCTTCTTGACATCACCACAATCTACACCTCACTGCGTCCAGTTTTAGAATTAACACGCTTCGTTTTCTCCAGATGAAACATAACGGTTCGCCTGGAGCACTTACAAAAGGTATTACTCTTCCTGTCGAAAATTCTATTTCCTCAAATTCTGTTCCTTGAATTACAGGAGTGACATCAGCGCGTTCTATGCTTTACAGCGACGAGATTCAAAATTACTGTATGGATAGCCCTGGAACATTCAAATATGTTATTTTTTCTCCTTGTTATTGATATTATTAATCATGGCTGTCGGTGGTACAAATGGACTCTGGCATTGGCTGAAGATTTGCCCAATGAAACGTCCGTGCCATAATTCAAGACCGGGAGATGTTGTTACTGGATATCACAAGAGACCAGACTGATACTATTTAATAAGAAGAGAGCTTGGCACCTGTGGAAAGACTTCCCTAACCCACACACTCACAATACCTTCATTAAAATCCGCCGCCACGTGAGGTTTATGGTCAGAAGAGACTACAAAACACACGTAGACACTGTCACTGAAAACGTCCGCAGCAATCCCAAGCTCTACTGGAGTCTCATCAACACACGGAGAAGGATGGAGCGGATTCCTGTCAGCGTGAACCACAACGATGCAACAGCAGATTGCGCCGATCGCAATGAACTGTTCAACAGGTATTTCTTCTCCAACTTCTCCCCTCCCTTACAAAATCAACCGCTCCCTCCCGTTGGTACAGCTTCAAACAGAACCCTATCAAGCATAACTACCACACCAAGTGAAGTTCATAACCTTCTTCAAACTCTTCGTACCAACAAAGCTACCGGTGCCGACACTATAGGTCCTCTTTTCCTAAAAAATACTGCCAGCACTCTTTGCGTCCCTCTCTCTAAATTATTTAACAGATGTTTTGCCACGGGCTATTTTCCTATTTCCTGGAAACAGGCAAATATTGTTCCACTTCTCAAATCAGGCAACAAATTTAATGTTTCATCTTACCGACCAATCTCTATTCTCCCCACACTATCCTTTATCTTTGAAAAAATTATACACCAGCGTCTCTTCGCATTCACTTTGCCGTATATCTCAACCAAGCAGCATGTTTTCTACCAGGTGGCTCTTGTCTAACAAACCTGGCCACTCTGCATAGCTTTGCATCACATGCCATTGCAGCTAAATCACAGCTGGATATCTGCTACGTAGACATTTCGAAAGCTTTCGATTTTGTTGACCATACTCTGTTGCTCCATAAACTCTCCCAACGATTTAATATATATGGCAGTCTTCTGACCCTTCTTGCTGGCTTCCTACATAACCATTGGCAGAGAGTGGTATTACCAGGCACTTCATCCTCATGGTTACCAGTCACCTCCGGTGTCCCACAAGGCAGTACTCTTGGCCCCTTGCTGTTTTCTTTGTTTATGGACGATCTGCCGTCCAAACTCAACGAAACAGCGAATAACCTACTTTTTGCTGACGACTGCAAGATATTTAGGGAGATCAGGAATCCAGCAGATGCAGCTCTGCTACAGTCCTCGCTTAATGCCCTCTCGAACTGGTGCCGTACTTGGAAACTTATCCCCAATCCACAAAAATGCAGCCACATGACCATAACACTGCGTAAATCTCCTCTACCGACATCATATTACCTACTCGACAAGCCCATCACCGTGGTTACGCAACAGCGTGACCTAGGTGTAATATTCGATACAAAATTACAATTTAAGACCCATATAGAAACATATACAACCAAGGCTATGAAATTACTAGGCATTCTCTATCGCTTCACAGAAATTTCTGACCCCATTGCTCTTCGTCACTTCTTCCTCACAATCGTTCAACCTCTCTTAAACTACTGCTCTCCGATTTGGACAACAGCCGCCCCCTCCAACACTAAGCAGTTAGACAGAGCAGTGTCCTTCTTTGCTGCGATTGTAAGGAACAGAAACCCCAAGCTCAGAAATCTGTCTACACAACAGGTATTAATGGCAATTAATGTGTCACCGCTGCACATCAGGCGACAGGTAGCTGACCTGAGTTTCCTCCACGAGATCTTGAATGGACATTACCGCTCGGAACATCTTGTTTCTCTCTTCTCTCTCCGCGTTCCTTCCTGCTCCACCAGAACCGAAGACCTTCTCCACATTCCCCACACTCAGCACTCAATACTTCAACGATCTTTCCTAATCCGCCTCCCAACACTCTTTAACAATATTAATAGGAGACAAGAGCTTGATATAGCATCAAATAAAAGTGTATTCGAGGTGTGTGTAAATAGTATCTTAAAGATAAGTTGATGTGAAGGGATTATACTGCCATCTTGACCCACGACAACTTGACTATGAACATGGACATTCTCATGGTTTTCGATTTGGACAGTTATTAGTAGGATGTGTACCTGATCTTGTTATATTTTGTTATGTTTGTCATATTTTATTATGAAAGTTTACGTTTGTTAAATAGTCTGTTGACAGTGCAAGTGAAATTTGGTCAGTGTAGCTGTATCTTGTGCTTCGTGAATAAATAAATAAATAAATAAAATAAATATGCTTATTCTTTCCATTCTTCCTTCCGACTACGGTAACATTGCCTTGTCGTTTTAGGTCTTTCTATACCGCCTAAGTTGGTCATAATATCTCGCTCTCGTGAATTATAGGAGCAACGTTTCATTGGGCTAATCTTCAACCAATGGCCAAGTCCATTCGCACCACTACCAGTCATGATTATTATCTTATTTATACTGGTGAGGGTTATGTTAAGTTTTACCCTGTATAATTATTTTATTAATCAATTGATAATTTAAAAATATTTCTGTCTGTTGGTATTATAATAATAATAATAATGATGACAAACCCTGTTTAATTCAGATAAGGAACATATAGTGGTTAGTTACACAATTATTTAAGTATGTCTGTCTTTTTTTATTTTCAGAGTTCTGTTCTCGATATTCGGACACCAGTCTTCAAGGATGGAAAACTTGAATGTTTCAAACCTTATCTGGACTCTTTCCCATTCCCCTTTTATTTGATCTTGAGGGATATAAATGCACTTCCTGGTGTGTTAAGTGATGCCCTGCGCCAGTGGTTTGAGCTTGTCACTAACATGGACAACCATTGACCTCCAGTCTAGATATAAGTACATTCCTAGTGGAAATTAAGAGGGTTGATTTTGTATAGGAAGCCATAAACTTGAATTTTATGATTGAAGATGTAGATATGTATTTTAATTTTTCTGATGTGATTTTCTGTGACTGACATGGACTTTTGGTCTTGAATTTACATGGCCATTGTTGATAGTATTCTTTTACATCCCAAAACAATAGATGGTTTCAAAGAATAACTACTTAGTTGTAGAATTTCTATGTAGACTCATTGTAAATAAAAGTTATTTTACTTCTGAAATTATGTCATTTATCTTAGTATCATATCTTTCTCTTAGTTTCTTTGTTATGAGGCCCAATAACCTCATTATTTCTTTAGAAAATAGGCTTACTCCTTTGAATGAGTATGCAATGTTGTTTTTTTATTATAAAAGAAGTTGTTGTTTCTGGTATGTTGAAATATTTTATCGGTAGTATGCTCTTAGGTACTCGCAGATTATTTGTAAAGATCCTGCAATATGTTATTGTACTAATATTGTAATTTTTCACAAACATCTTTGTTCTTTAATTCATGTTAATTTGACTGTCTCCTTGAAAATTTTTCTTAAGCCTTTTTTTCCTTCTAAAATCTCATTCAAAGATGTACTTTTTGCCATTAGAGCAGTACCACTAATGTGAAACCTTTCCATACTGTTTTCATGAAGTACAGGGAGTTTAGAAATGTATCTACTGAATGTATAGGTTAGGTTATAAGTGTTGGACTTGGGCTGTACCTTTAATTAACCAATTCGCCATTGGCCGTTTAAATCTCATGCTAGCGCTAGCAGTTGCCCAATAGGCCGTGTGATTTCACTTTGTGCATTTAATTGGAAAACAATTCATATATTTTATCATTGTTGCTAAATTTTTTGAAACTAAAACTACGGTGATTGTGAATCTTTTCTCTGCATACTTAAAAAATTAGACTTATTGCATCAGTATTATAGGTATTATAGTTTTTTATCAGAGGCTTTTATGCATTTAGCTACCTGAAAATACCAACATTAGTTAAAAATTTGTATTTGGACTGTACAGTCTATACAGACTGACATTTTTGCTTGTGTTATGAAGGAAACCCATATAGAATTAATTGTCAGCAATATTATTTCCTCATGCTTAGTATTAGATATGCTGGCTAGTGTCTTGCTACGAATTACAAAAACAGGCAGCTGCAGTCTGATGCATCTGTTTATCTTATAAAGATGCAACTGATAGATAGCACGAGATTATGCAAGTGATATGCTATGAATATTTAGATTAAATCATTCATAACTATGGCTTCAACGGTAAAGGCATGTTGAGCAGTTAACAACGTATAGCGAGCGTTAATGATACGGAAATCACAATGGACTTTGTTGAAGTTGTACTAGACAATGATATTGATTTCAGCTTTGGTGATAGTGATTCAGAAAACAATATTGGAGAAGCGTAGTTAAAGTGGTAAAAGTGAAGGAGAGGAGTATGTTCCTGTAGGGTCAAGGGAGTAGTCAGATATGTGGAGCGCAGACAACAATGGCCCAAACATAAAACATTATTACATTGATGGAATCTATCAGTGGAATGGCAGTTGTTCAAATACACATAGGACTGTTGACAGTACGTCTTTGTATGTTGGACATGGCTATTTACAACAGCCTGGTCATTTGGAGAGCCGTAAATGTGGGGAAGAGAATGACACTTCTCCATTTCAGTCTCGTAGCACATGGCTTGACAGATCAGCACCATGTGCCATGCCCCGTGTGCATATGGCAAAGGTAGTCAACGAACCTTCAACTTTTGGCTAAAAGAGAGACATTACATCTCCAAGATTCCATCCACAGACAAAAAAAATATGCCATCCAGTGATGTGTGTTGTGTCAGAAAAATGTGTTTGGAAAGACGTAAGTACAACGTGCACTGCCTGTGGAAATGTACCCTTGTGTTTTATTCTTTGTTTTCAGGCGTACCATACTAACCTCAACTTGTAAAGATAAGATACAAATACATTTTATTAGTGTTCAGTCAACTGCTGTTCTCTCTCTAGGATGCATTCCGATACCTTTCTTCAGAGGGCAGCACACTTAGGGTAGTATCACGTCACACCTAAGTAACGAAACCGTGCTTGGGCCATAGACTTAGCATAAGGAAGTTCTTTGGCTGTAACTGTGAACTGAGGAGCACCGTTTCAAATCGTATTAAGTGCACAGATTATAATTTTACAGGAAGTTAAAAAAAAGTTTTAGCTCCTAACCAAATAAGACATTTTGAAATTCTAAACGGTAAAATCTAGATATTGAGGTTAGGATTCCTGAATCAGTCATGATTCAAATCATTTCCCAATAAATGAGGTGTCATTCTAATTATAAAATTTCACTTAATACGTTTTGAACCAATTCGCCGAACAAAATACGTTTTTATACAACCTTTTATTCACACAATACGATTTGAAACATTCGCTTGATTCCAAAGATTGTTATTGACTTTATTGTTAGCTGCAGTGCATCATGTACAGTAAATTAAGTTATTATTAACACATTGTTAATGCTATATGGATGTTTACAGTCTTGAAAGTAATCTTTCTTCCTCATGCAAACAGTCACAGTTGTCATTTTGAGTCGGCCTACCAGTATCTGACGTTGAACCGATGTTTAGTGCTGAAACATAAAATTGTAAACTGTCGAACTCCTCCCAGTTGTCTCCAAATCTGGTTTTCAGCAGGTTCTCAACGTCCAGTTTTTAGCGTCAGGTATTTTTCTCGGTTTATCGATTACGGGAGGTTCATGTACCTGGCCCAGCCTTATGCCTCGTTTCAGAAGGGTTACGAATCGCTTTGAGGGGTCATGAAACCTGTACATCAGTTCCATCTTTACGTAACGTGGTACTGACCACTTTTCTCGCTTTTCTTCAGAATCACCGTCTTCGTTTCTTTAATCCCGTCCAATTTGTTAAAATGCTTGGCGAGGATCTTGTAGACCCTTATAACCCATTCTTTTCCTAGATGTTTTACAGTCCCTACAGACATAGATCTCTGGATATTCCTCGAAAGTAACGATGTCAGAGCACTAACGAAGAAACTTTTCTACAACACCAGAAACCTTGTCTGCGGGTAAAAAGGAATGTTCTATGACAGAAAAGATGACAACAATCATGGAAATGTTAGCGGGTGCTTTCGCTTGTAGCCATAATCTAGAGCATGTTCTTGTTTTGGCCTCCACATCCATCTGCGATCAGCCTGATGCAGGTGATCGATTTATAGAAATGTACCTCGTCTATAAATGAAGTAACAGTTGATGACACTTCGTTTGGCCCTCTTTCAGCCTCAGTGTCATTCCATACATAAAATTTCAGATTCTGAATACTGACATACAGTGCGTAACATGATATTTGGAGCGAATAGAACGCTTCGCCAATTGATAATTTAAGAAGCGGTTGTACCTGTTGCAAATCAAAGCAGAACAACATTGTGTTAGCAGGTTGTTCCCTCACAAGTTTTTGAAAACCCTGTGAGCGAATTTTATCTGCTCCCATATCAGCTAGTAAACGGTTCTTTTTATCACTGTCTTCTTCAGATATAATCTGAAAGAGCACACTGTCTTCTTCAGATATAATCTGAAAGAGCATTCAAGTGCAATAACTACGAGCATTTGTGGATGGGGTCCCAAACCCAATGTTGAACTGTGTACGGAAAATATTCTGGATGAATCACTTTTTCACTTTCAGGTCCGTGGAAACACTTTCCTACGGATAAGTAGCCCTCCATGGTGATGGAAAGTGAACGGGCATGCAAGCGATACCACGATGTCAAGTACGATATAAAAATAGCGGGAACAGCCAACAAAAGAGCAGGATAAATGCAGGCTGGGAAACATTATCGTGAACATAATACATTTTGAACCGTTCACCGTGATACACATAATACGATTTGTTCCGAATCATGTTTTTCAGCACTGAATTCCTATGGGAAAGAATACGAAATGACCCGATCTAACTCAATAGCGTTAAAGAGCATATCCTAATGGGTGGGAAACCGCATCAAAACATATTCTGACCTCGGCTGCATTTAATATGTTTTGAAACGATGCTCCTCAACTTAGCAGCCAGAGGGTATATATAAGCAACATGGGAATCCTGAAAGTATAAATAAAAACTGGGAACTCAGGCAACTGCAGTGTAGTAAATCAGTGCATTCTTTTAAGTTTATGAGTTTTTAATAACGGTAATAGGCTTTTCCCTTCATATGGTCATCTCCAGGCAGGATATCAGTTAACCCAATGGACTCATTTAAATACTCCTGCATATCACACTGACTCAGATTTAAATCCCAGTGGAGAAGCTGTTTGTGCAGCACAAAGGAAAAATATTGTAAAAAGAGAACTATACAAGATATTAACCTGAAATGTTGTCATTAGGTGAATGAATACATGTACTCAGCTAAAATGATGTTTTTGTGTGATAGATTTCAAAGCAATCAGGCAGAGGTAGTGGAATTTCGCACTTCTTGCTCTGCCACGTTGAATCTCACTTATTTTCTTCTGCTTCGAGCACACAAAACATCGCTTAGGATTGTTCTTGTTTTCAGTACTAGGGATATGCATGGAAAAATGAGCCCAATTTCTAGCTTGTAGCCTAAGAGGGGTTGCACTATGTGAAGGTCAACCCCAGCCCTTGTAATCAGGCAGCTGCACAGTTGCAAGTAACTGTGTTGTTACGGTCACACAGAAGTTTGTGTAGTAGGGTTTCCTGCACTCCGGCTGTGAGAACATGCAGTACACTACAAAGGAACTGAAAAGACAAATGTCTAGAAGATAGAAAAATATTTTTCTATGCCCTTTGACTGTTCACCTCATGATGGGAAAAAGGTCAGTGACCTGGTCTTGTGAATCTGCTCCCTTCATCCCATCTTGGTATTCAAGGGCCAGTTTTTTTTTTTTCCCATGGCACTTGTCCGTGCCTTCACCTGAATTTTCCCGTTGATGTAATATTTGCTGTTGTGTGTTTTGAAGGAAGGAAATGAACATCTTAGTTATCCTTCCACTTGAAGCAAAAAATGTTGTTGGACGACTGCGTTTGGTATTTTTATTTTTTTATTTTTTTTTGCTAGTGGCTTTACGTCGCACCAACACAGATAGGTCTTATGGCGACGAGTGTTTGGTATTGACCTCTTTGTAGTACTTTAGATGAAATATCAGGTGCCATGTTTTTTCTGTTGGGCTGGACAGTTCCTACAACATTTGTTTGGTTTTCATTAACCCTTTTACAACGGTCTGGGGATGTGTACCAGTTGTCAAGGTACAGAGTGTGACCTTTGTTGAACAAATGTTCACACATGCTCATAACAACATTAGTGCTCGCAAGGTAAGGAAGGTTCAGTCATATAATTTGCTATATATATGAAAGGTGTTGCAGTAGGCTGTATTTGCATTGCAAATTTTATATATCTTTATGCCAAATCTGGCCCTCTTACTGCGATTACGTTGCACGTACGGCAGCCTACCACAAAATTTCATAAGTGATTCATCGAAGGCAATGTTTTCTGATAGTTTCAAGAACGAAGAAAATGTATCCGAGAAGTGCAAAATTATAGGCCTAATTTTCCTCAGTTTGTCACTAGCATCGCCTGAAACGTCATCAGTGAAGTGTAGGAAACGAGAAATGAGGAGAAATCTTTCCATGCTCATTGTTTCTGAAAGGATAGGAGTTTCATTACACCTATCTTTACTTCAGTATAACTGGATACGAGGTTTCCCAACCTGGGACATCGGGATACACAAAGCAAAGTACACCTTTATTTCATCCTCCATTGTGTTAAACCATTTCTCGTCATCTTTTCGCTTTTTCCTATTCTCATCTGTGAGTTGCTTCTGAACATAATTATGTCTCTGTAGCAATTACAGAAGATAATGGGTCCATATAGTCTAAAAAACTCTGATGGAGCTGTGGCTGCATATTTCTGAAATAAGAACTCAGAAACACCGCTGTTTGCAGTGAAGGGGTGAGTGACAGGATTATTATTGCCACTTATCCACACCCAGTCATCCTGTTTCGCACGTTTTGGTTGTGGAGACCTGGCGCAAAGCTTTTGCTCATCATCACTCTCTGAGTCACTAGAGATATATATACATTTCCTACACTCAACACTTCCTCGCACAAATTATCATCATCTAATTTCTGAAGATCTTCACTTACACTGTCATCGGAATCATTATCTAAAACACTGTTAATTGACTTCACTAATTCTTCGTGTTCAGAAACGCGCGCGCTGCTAGTTGCCATATTGACTACTGGCTTGAAAGGAATTTGAAATATTTCTGAGTCATCCTATACACTTGGTGTGAAGGTCAAAGAAGGGGAAACTTTAAATAAATGTTTTATTGCGCACAAATGTGCATGAACAAAATTCTTATGAACATCATCTGTACAGAATTTTGTTAAGGATTCCCATCTCAGTTTACACTTAAGTACGTGATAGCGTTCACAAAGTTTGCCGCATCTTTTGCACCTGCAGTCCGGACTTGGCTCATGGAAACTTACTTTAATACACAGACATTGGTGAAACCCATGGACTGAGAGTCTGGTCACAGCGTCTCAACTCATAGCCTCCCTGTGTCCAGTTGCGGTTGATCATTGCATCACATTAGTAAAAGTCCCACCATAAGCTGTCCCTTTTTTGTTGAAGCTCTTGTAGGAGTTCGTTATATGCTGGGGTGGGCCGGGAGCAGTAGTTTCAAACGCAACTCTTCCACAAAGAATAATTCTCTCGACAGTTGGTATACGAGGCGTGATGGAGTTTACTTTGATGGGCAAAGCACTTTCTTTAAATAGAATGCTTTCACCTTCTCTATACTATGTAATTGCCTCTTTCCTAGATATATCCATATATTTTCCAATCCAAAGGTGGCTGCAGGACTAACCTTAAGATGAAATAACTCAATGGCACATGAAAGTGACAGGTGGCTCAAAGATTTGATGTCGTTAATGGATTTTATGGCAGCATTTAGTCAATCAATCTTTTACAGGTAAAGAGAAGACGTTCCCAGGTGTTTGAAAAGTGACTCCTAGGTACTTAAAATTTGACTTCAGTTGCTGGTTATTGATTAAGAATGTTCCCCATTTTCCTCCTTTTCTGAAGGTCAAAAAAACAGGGAAAAACTGTTACACAAAGCTTATTAAAAATATATTATCAGAAAACTATGTGAGAATATGTGATGATTTAGCACAGTCAAAACCAATCCTTCAGATGGTAGCGGTCCTTCAAGGGGATCCTCTGAGTCCACTTCTTTTTAATGTAATAACACATGATGTTACAGAAGTAATTGCTACGATTCATGCAAAAATTTATCTATACGCGGATGACATGGTAATTGTATCGCCATATCAAGATGAACTTCAAAAAGCAGTCGCCAATCTGACAAATTGGTCAAAAGAAAACAATTTAGAAATTAATGATCAGAAGACAGTAGGACAGTAATCATGGTTTTTAGAAGGGGAGGAAGATGAGCAGCATCAGACATAATACGCTACGAAGGTTCACCTTTAAGGATTGTCAATACATTCAAGTATCTCGGAATGACTTTTCAGACAACTGGAACCACATTTACAGCTCATATAAAACAGATCAGATGTAAAGCTTTTCAGGCATTTGCTCTATTAACTAGCGTTTTGTCTTAGTGGTATATACCACTCTGATGAGTCTAGTGTCAGACCTAAGACAAAACACTGGTTAATAGAGCAAACGCCTGAAAAGCCTTACATCTGCTCTGTTTTTTTGACATGCTCTATTGGTGGAAAAATATCTAATTCCCTCCTTGGGAACTTAGAATTTCAAGCTCACATAAAGGAAAGGACTCTGGCTGCAATCATAGCAATAAATGACATAGATCACCTTAGTCAACTGTCAATCAAAACGGCCTTGAAACTCTTCCGCCTCAAAGTTACTCCAACTGTCACTTATGGCATTCAAACAATTTCGACCTTCCTGAAAAAGAAAGATCTAAAAGAGATACAAAGGGTGAAAGCAACTTTCTTTAAAAGAGCCCTAAGCGTATCTAAATACACACCCTCTATACTTTTGTATGAACTGACCCGAGAACCTTTCTTCATTGAGGACTTGCGACATACAATGATTCTACAATCAACAAAGGCATATCAAGAGCTCTTACATGAATTAAAATTAAAGAAGACAAAAATTTGGAGTGATTTCTATATAACAGATGCAGTGACAACAGTCATTGGTGTCGCGGTTGCTTCGACCTCAGACATACAGTGACCCGTGCAGCTGTCCATGGCTTCCATCATAAGGCATGTGTTGTACCTAGATTTCACAATCTGAACCATGACTGTGTATGTCGATGGTGTGAGAAGTTCTGTGGTCATTACCACGCACTGGAGTGCCCGAAGAGACCGTGTTCTCTGACAAAACTTTGTAGTGATTAAGTTTATACCCCTGCACATTGTGCGCCTTTCTGTGTAAATAAATTTTTATTTAACCTCACCTGGTTCTCTTCTGTCCATTTTGTAATGTTATTAAAAGTAGTCTGCAAATCCAACTGAGAAGTTGATGTCAGAACCATGTCATCTGCGTACATGAGAATATTGACATTTTCTGAATCTACTCTTTGTACACTGTCAGCTGTGGCGCAATGAAAAGCAATGGGCTTAGGGGATCACCTTGAAGGACGCCGATGGTTTGAAGTATCGGATATGACTTGGTGATGCCATCACTAATCTCTACCCAGTTGTCTGTAAGGAGATTCTTAATGATTGGAAGTAGATAACAAGTAGATAAGAAGTAGATAGATGATCTTTCGCAACTTCTCTAATAGGATAACTCTATTGATCGTATCAAAAGCCTTAGAATAATCAATAAAGATTTCATAAAGTTTTCCCTTTGGATTTGCGAGAGCTTCATTAATATACTGTTGTAGACAGTCGATTGCTTGAATAGTTGATCTTCTTCTTCTGAAGCCAAATTGGAAGTCTGGGAGCTTGTCGTCTATTAATATTGTGAGGCAGATATCTCACACATCTAGATGCCATACTCTTTGCTGATGATGTTGCAATGGTAGCATCATCAGAAGATGATCTTCAGTGGTCAGTATTTAATCTACAGAAAGTCTCTTCAAAATTCGACATGACCATTTCACCACAAAAGAGCAAAATAATGGCCTTTAAGGGGAAGGACCCTATCCCGAGTAAAATCTGTTTAGATAATAAAATTTTGGAAAGAGTCAACGAATTCAATTATCTGGGATACAATTTATCTTACCAAGGAGAAATTGATATCTCGGCAAAAATAACCAAATTTACCAGAACAACAGGAATCATAAATCATATCATGAAGCCATCTCTTGTCCAGAAACACACTCGCTTACGTCTTTATAACACTTTAGCCAGACCAACCCTTTGCTACGGCAGTGAGGCATGGACAATAAGAACTCAAGACATTTCCAGAATTACAGCACGTGAAATGACATTCATGCGCAGAACAGCAGGCTATACGAAATGGGATCGTATAAGAAATGAAGATGTGCTTAAGGGACTGAATGTGAAATCAGTAATCAATTACATCTATGATTACCAAGAAAACTGGAAATGTCATGTTCAAAGGATGGAATCTGGAAGACTACCAAAGGAGATCCTACGCTATCAGCCAAGAGGACAGAGATCTATAGGACGTCCAATGAAGCGATGGAAAGAAAATGCAAGACCGTAACGGGCCACATGGCCCAGTACTTGGAAGGATGATGATGATGATTATGACATAACCTCTCCTGCCCAAAGGCCAACCTCACCTTCCCGAGATGAAAACCTGTTCCCAGCCCTGTTGACAGAGTCACGGCGGTATAACCGTTACATCCATTATGGAGGAAATGCTGTGATTTCAGCTAGTCCATTAGCTGAGAGGTGGCAGCCCCACCAATGGTCTTACTTCCTTCAGGCTAGCAACCCGTCGGAAGGACATTTGACTGCTTTCAAGTCTTGCAAAAAGTAAAATGCAAGACCGTAACGGGTCACATGGCCCAATACTTGGAAGGAAGATGATGATGATGATGATGCTTACATACTAGCTGTGTCAGTGTTTTTAAGAGTGTGCATTCCAGAGCAATTCCTCTGTACGAATTAGGGTCTGCTGTATCACCTTTGCCCTTATACATCATTTTTATTGTGGACTTAAGCCGAACAGTCTGGTATCCTACCCTGTTGTAAACATTCATTTAATAACTGGCAAAAGGATTCTTTTAACACTGGGAATATCCCTTTCAAATGTTCATTATAAATGTTATCTGGACCACATGCTTTCTCATTTTTTATGCTTTTGACAGTTTCTTCTATTTCTTCAAGCGTAAATCTCTCTGATTCATCTGGGATATCTGTTGGGTCGACATGAAAATTGATTGGGCGCGTGTCTCTCTCCTGAAGAATTGCACGAAGGTGCGCTTCCCAAACATCCATTGGTATGTTACGAGAAAACTTTGGCTGTTTAGGACGCAAAGCTTTGTAAGGATCCTGAGTAGCCTCTTCAATGAAATGTTTTTCTTCCTTTTCCAAAAATGTCTGATGGGCTTGTTTAGCTATGGCTTTATATTCTCTTCTTAAATTAGCTTAGTACTCCAGCCGTTCTTTCGTGCGCTGCAATTTTGCTGCATGCAAGGCTGACAAAGCTGTGTTTCTTGCTTTGTAGCAGGCATCTGTAAACCATGGTTTCACTTTTCTGTTGTTAATTACTGTAGGAGGTATTGCCTTCTTAGGAATTTCCTCCAGTTTTAAAGCAGCATGGTTCAGAGTCCCTTTGTGTAGTGTATCAATTATTCCTTTGTTGTCAGATTTCTCTAGTACTGTTAAGTCCAATGTTCTTCTCAACTTTAAAGACTGTAACTTCTTACTGTGATTCATACCGTTTATTTGCAGCATTGTTTTCACGGGCAGATGCTTCTTCTCAGCTTCCATGATAACACTTTGACATTTAGTGGTTATACTGGAATTAATGAATACAAGATCAATTGTACTCATGCCATTATAGCAAATATATGTTGTCTGTTCCTTCTTGTTGATTAGTATTAGCCCTTCTTCTTCTAGATAGCTCAAAACATCTTTCGATTTCTGTAATTTTGTATCTACACGACAATTTAGATCACCCGCTAGGATGATGGGATCATCCTTAGTTACAATATTAAAGCAGTTACCTATTTCTTCTATAAAATCTGTGGATGTAAACTCTGGTTGAAAATAAACACATATAAGTACTCACTGATTGTTCATATTACTAATGTGCTCTTTGACTTACTGTATGTTGTATAGCGAATGATGCGAAATTCTCTTTGAAAAAGCAGGCGATCCCCCCTTTTGGCCTGCCAGTTGGACCTTTATCCGCCAAGACATGAATTGAATAATGGCTATTGATGTTCCATTCCGAAGTTAAGAAAGTTTCTACTAAAATTGCGATATCGTAGACCTGTAACATATTCTGAACAGTTGTTACTATACTCAAGAGTCCTTCTACGTTCCAAGATAGCAGTTTACGTTCCTGCAATATCAAGTCTTCCTTTACAATCAGACTTTGTTCACTTTCAAACACTTGGTGGAAAGGAGTTTCCTCTTTGTTATTGGGCACGAAAGGCATACTGCCTTACAAAACATCTT
This sequence comes from Anabrus simplex, assembly GCF_040414725.1. Taxonomy (NCBI): domain Eukaryota; kingdom Metazoa; phylum Arthropoda; class Insecta; order Orthoptera; family Tettigoniidae; genus Anabrus; species Anabrus simplex. The sequence continues at coordinate 350,902,324 of NC_090265.1, read as the reverse complement.
GAGGCCAGAACTCTGGGCATTTCAGCATGTGAAGGTGGTCAAAATCTATTCCTACTTTAAACGCCTTTTTTATTCCCTTGGTAGGGAGTTTCACACAAGATGTCTCCAGTAATTCCATTATCTTTCAAGTATTTTATTAGATCGTCTGTTTCGTTCGTTTGATAGACACTACCGACATATAACCAGGCAGTCTTAAGGCTGCTATCGACAGTTTGTTTTGATCCCCTGACACCAGCACTCGGAGAACGTTTACACTGAACGGCCTCTGTCCAGCTTATTTCTTCATTTTCTTCCCACACGCCATTGACCACTCTCGAGGAAACTTTGACATACCCTCGCCTCAACCTTCTATTATACGAAATCCTAACACAAGAACCATCTGTTACAAAGTGGGTGGACTATAGAAAGATATCTGAGCATTGGCAATGTGTGGGCCAAGCTCATCATCCGAGTTGTTGGCCATGTGCTCGCAAGCGGGCATGCCTTGTTATCCAAGTTCATTAGGTTAATGCGCTGCCAGTGAAACTAAACTATGTTCAGTAATGTGCGTACGTGTGGTTCGAAAGTTACTGAAAGGTGAAGTATTCATACAGCTTATGTCTGTGAACTGCCAGTCCCAGGGTAAGACGTACATTGCTCACGCCACAGAAAATGAAGAGCTGCAGTTGCAGTGACACAACAACACTAGGTTCGAGTCTCCACAGCTTCGGAAAAGGTTAGGGTGTACCCTGCAAAATGTGACACGCAGTTATTGTGCTGGAGGAGCTGTGATAAGTGGGCAACCAATATTATGAAGGTGGGAGTAATTAATGTTATGACCCTGACAGGAAAGTCAGAAGAGTTGATTGACTTTGTGGAGAAAGAGAATGTTGCAATGGTGGGACTGAGTGAGGTCAAGTGGAAGGAAAAGGGAGTGAAGAAGATGAGTAGAGTATACCCTATACTGGAGTGGAGAAGTGAAGCATAGAATGGAGTAGGGGAGATTGTTAGGAAAACCCTGGATGAAAATGTGGGTAAGATAGACTACGTTAGTGACAGAATAATCAGAATTTGACTCAGGATGGAAGAAGGAGTGAAAGACTTCATCCAACTTTATGCACTCCACACTGGAAACAGTGAGGAAAATATAAAGGAATTCTTGGAGGCTCCCAAGGAAGTAATCACCGATGTGGAAGTGATAGTCATGGGAGACCTCAATATGCAGGTTAGAAATGACAGAATTGGAAAAAAGTGATTGGTCAAATTGGAAAAGAAGAAGTTATATGTTATATTGGATATGGAAAAAGAAACAGCAAGGGAGAAAAGTTGATTTATTTTTGTGAGAGAAACGAATGATTGTTGGTAACATTTGGTTCTGAAAGAAAATAGTAGAAAGATCACTAGATATGGCTGGAGTGGTTGAGGAAACAAATCGTGAAGAGTTAATGGATGTAACACCACCACAAGGTGAGGTTTTTAATTGAGACCACAGAGCATGGTAGCAAAATTATAGGTAAAATTGTGAGAGTAAAAGAAATGAGACAGAAGAAAATAAAAGTATGAAAATTAAAAGAAAAAGGAACTCAGGAGAAATTTCAGGAGGAATTAAAGAAAGCACATCCCTATATCAGAAATGGAGACACCTTGGTAGAATGGAAAGATGAAGGAAGTTGTTAAAGGAAAGAAGAAAACATGGTGAGAATAGAATAGTGATAGGAAAGAAGGAAGTACCTTAAGATTAAGTATCAGGTAAATGAGAGTAAAAAAAGTGGTAATGAGGAAGAAAAATTTTGGGAGAGATTCACACAAGACCGAGCTCGATAGCTGAAGTCTGGCCAGTATCCAGTATTCGAGAGAGTGAGTTCGAACCCCACTGTCGGTAGCCCTGAAGATGGTTTTCTGTGGTTTCCCATTTTCACACCAGGCCACGGCCTCTTTCTTCCCACTTCCAGCCCTTTCCTATCCTGTCATCGCCATATGACCTATCTGTGTCAGTGCGACATAAAACAACTTGTAAAAAAAAAAAAAAAAAAAAAAAGGAAAGATTCACACAGGAGTTGCAAAAGGATGTAATTGGTGGAAAAAAAGGATGGATTGATAAAAAAGAAGAGAAAAGAAATTGTTTACACAAAACAGGTGAAGAAAGAGAATAGAAATGTAATAACAGACCCAGAGAATATAAAGATTAGGTGGAAAGATTACTTCTATAAATTCTTGAGTATGAGAAATGATACAGAAAAGAGTGTAGTGGTAAATGACGATGATTCAGATAAAGAGAGTGATATTACAATGGCAGATGTGAAAATGGGTGTTAAAGAAATCAAAACAGGAAAAGCAGCAGGAGTGGATGAAATGTGAGGAAAGGATAAAAGCAGCAGGACCTATTGTCTACATTGGACTGCTAAGATGTATAAGGGGGAAGAGCAATTATTTGATGATTGGTGTAAAGGTGTAATAGTTTCAGTGTTTATGAAAGGTGGCAGGAAGGTATGTGACAATTATCGAGGAATTATATTGTTGTCACAAATAGCCAAGATATTGGAGAAATAATAAAAAGGAGGACGAGAGGAAGGGTGGAAAGAAATTTAGAAAAAGAGCAATATGGCTTTTGACAGGGCAGGTTAATGGTAGACCCTATATTTACTAAGAGATTATTGATGGAAAAACAGAGGGAGTATGGAAAAGATCTAGTGATGGGATTCCTTGATCTAGTGAAAGTATACAATAGTGTTAATAGATTAAAGGTGTCTGAAACCCTGAAAAGAAAAGGATGTGGAAAGCAATCAAGGAAATTAGTGAAAGCAATGTATAAAAACTGTTCCAGTTGTGTCCAGACTCCAGTGGGGAGAACAGATTAGTTTAGAAACCAAATGGACTAAGACAGGGAAGTGTATTGTCTCCACTTATATTTATAATGGTTGTTGATGAAATTCTAAAGGAAATAAAGGCAACATATGGAGGGGATACAAAAATATTGGTGTTTATGGATGACATAGTGATCTGGGAAGTCAACAATACAGAAGTGCAAATCCAAGTAGAGGCTTTAAATGATAATGTTGAGAAATATTGTATGAAAATCAGTGTGGAGAAGAGCAAAACAGTGGTGATGACAAGAGGAGAGAGAGAGAGAGAAGGAAAAGGAATCATTGGTATCAGGGGACAAGCCCTTGAGGTGGTTGAATGCTTCAAATATTTGGGAAGAGAAATAATGCAAGATTCAAGGTTGGATAAGGGGAGATCAGCAGGAGAGAAATATGTTCTACGAGAATATAAGGAACTTGGTGTGGAATAGAGAAGTTCCCATGAAATGTAAAGAGATAATGTACAAGATGTACTATACCCCCATATTAACGTATGCATCAGAGACTTGGGTATTGACAGCAAGAGATGAGAGTAAAATTCAGGCCAGTGAGATGAAGTTACTGAGGAGTATAATAGGGAAGACAAAGAGAGACAGCGTAAGAAATAATAATAATACGCGTGGCCTCTGAAGAGACTTGTGCAGGTCTTTCGAGTTGATATAGGTGACCTGCACAGCTATGAGAATGGCATCCTTATTATGATGAATTCTAATAATGAAAATAGCACATACACCCAGCCCCCGAGGCAATGGAATTAAACAAAGAATGTTAAAATCCCCGACCCGGGGATAGTCTTGCTAATAAAAATAGCCATTTTATGAAATCAATAGTAATAAAAGTATTTATTTTATTTTTGGATTTCAGCATGTATGAAGTTTTTGGTAGTGATTCATTGATAGCATGTGTAGAGGATGTTTTTTGATACACATGGAAAAATAATTAGATTGTGCAGCATGAACACAGAGCCAAGCGCAAAGTACAAAGAATAGTTGTATTTGGTTGCTTTATATGAGTGGGTTTGGCTGTAATGGCGGTATATTGTGAATTTTTGTAGCATTCCTCTTGGATTACAGGAAAGTTTTTGTGAGTTCTGTGTCATTCTTCTGGAATATAATAGTGGTATAGGTCATGAGGAACATTTTCTCTGGTTTGTTGTTGCTGTATGTACAATCAGTAATCAAGTGAAACTGTAAACCTTGGTGACGGTAAAATACCTGCTAAATTTTGCTCATTCAGTTAAGGTTATACTTTTTAAGTTAAACTAAGTTAGTCCCAGTATATTTCTGTGAAAACCATGACTGTACTAAAATATTACGAAGAGTCAGCAGGTGAAGCTGTCAGTAAAATGTTAAAAAAAAAAATTGCTGTAGCTTAAGTTATGATGGTGCCGTCACTGCCATTATTACCAATTTGGAAATATGTGCGAGTACATGGTTGAAAATACTCTTATTCAAAGTGAGTTATAGTTTTATGAGTTCTTTCATAGTGTGTGTGGTGTTGTTTTTTTTTTTGCAGCTGGAGTAATGAATGTGTGTACTGCAGGCCACTGCAGGAGGCAATGGTATGAAGATAAACAGGATGCAAAGTCAGGTTGTGAGTTTTATAGAAGAAAAGTCTTCTTTATTTTAATTACTGCATTGATGGGGTGGAAATTCCTCGTGGAGATCACTCTATGTATCTAATATAAGGAAAGATCTTCATTTGGGTGATAATATAAATGTGACTGTAATTCAAGGTTACAGAACTGTTCACATCGTTATGAGGTTATTTAGTGGTGGCTTTTTCTTTGTTTTTTACACTTCATGTCGCAAAGACACAGATAGGTCTTATGGCAACAATGTAAGAGGAAAGGGCTAGGAGTGGAAGGGAAGCGGCCTTGGCCTTAATTAAGGTGCAGCCCCAGCATTTGCCTGGTATGAAAATGGGAAACCATAGAAATCCATCTTCAGGTCTGCTGATAGTGGGGTTTGAACCCACTATCTCCCGATTGCAAGCTCACAGCTGCGCGCCCCTAACTGCACGGTCAACTTGCTCAGTTTTAGGGGTTGTAATAAGGATGGAAAGGAGAAGGCATATAAGTCTCTGGTAAGGACACAATGAGAGTATGGTTCCAGTATATCAGACACTCACTAGGATTACTTGATTCAATGAACAATTTTTGTGCCTTAATGTCCTCAATTGCATTATGGAGTGCGAACACTTGTCTGCCATTGCAACAACATGTACTCAATGTCGTGGAATTCTGTTAAAACACAACAGTTTACTTAGCTCACAAGAGTTTTTAAGAAAGCATGCCAATTCATACACAAGAATAGTCAGGTGGCCGACCCAATATATGAATTGAGTTTCTTTGCATAATTATATCTTATAAAAACAATACCAGGACTTCTTAATAATGATTACATCCATACACGATAAGCACAATCATGCTGTATTATTAAAATTTGGATGAACTTATCAGTGTTTTCAAGGATTTGCTAACAACATGTTACATAATGCTGGCTGTTCTTGCCACATGGATAGTGTTGACTAAAGACTATGCTTCAACTACAGTATGTGTGCAGAAGTTGGGTCTTGGATACATTAAAAGAACAATATAAATATTTGATTGTAATTATGTCAAAGTGGCCGACTCAAACCCGGCTGATGGTACTATAATTGACTATAGATGGTTATTATTTTTTTTTTTTTTGCTAACAACATGTTACATTCATGAGGTATATTTTTGGGCTTGTGCCGTGTAATTAATTATAAAAACACACTCAACGCGTATCGAAAGGAACCTGCCTTTCTTCATCAGGAGACACAGAGAAAATGAAGCGACACATAACAGGTTGCTAGGAGAAAGCAACAAGGAACTTGAAATGGTGCCCTAAGATGTAAACGGGACGCCATTTTAGCCCCAGATAGAGACAACGAATGGGAACAGTAAAGCATTACTCTCTAATGGTTCTGATAATAGGTAGCCATGATTCACTGAGGTTGTAGCCTGTATTGCGGTTGAAATTAGCTGGATGTTTACGTATTTCAACCGCCTCCCTGATAATTCTTGGGCGATATTGCTTTATACGGGCAAGAACATCCACTTCTTGGAACAAAACATCATGACCAGGTGTTAAGGCATGATCAGCAACAGCTGATTTATCAGGTTGGTTGAGTCTGATACATCTGGTATGTTCTTTGATGCGAGTACATACCGCTCTTGAAGTCTGCCCAATATAAACCTTGCCACAAGTACAGGAAACTCTGTAGATACCAGGTTGTTGCAATTTAGGCAAACTATCCTTAGCTGGTCGCAGGAGTTGCCTAATCTTAATTGATGTTCCAAAAACAGTTCGTACATGGTGCCTACATAAGATTTTAGCAATACGATCCGTCGTGTTATGTATGTAAGCTAGGTAAGCAGTTCCTTTTACATCTTTTTTCTTAACAGACGTCCAATTATGTGTTGATTTAAGAGCCGTTGAGATCAAAGCTCTGCTGTAACCGTTGCTCTCAAAGGTGGTTCTCAAGGTGTTAATTTCCTCTTGTAGAGCTGACACTTCACAAATCCTCCTGGCCCTGGTAGTCAGAGTTTTAAAGATACCATGTTTCTGGGGAGTGTGATGGTGAGAATCTGCGTGGAGATATCTATTGGTGTGTGTAGGCTTATGATAAATGCTGTGTCCTAAAGATCCATCCTCTTTCTTGGTGACGAGAACATGTAAAAATGGTATTTTGCCGTCAGATTCCATTTCCATGGTGAAAAAAATGGAAGGGTGCTGGCGATTAAGGTGATCCAGAAAGTGACTAAGATTGTCTTCACCTTCCGTCCATACGACGAATGTATCATCCACATAACGCCACCAGATCTTTGGTTCGCAAGGTGCCGACGACAAAGCTTTCTCTTCGAAGTTTTCTATGAAGAAATTAGCCACAACAGGAGAGAGAGGACTTCCCATGGCCACGCCATCTGTCTGTTCATAATATTTCCCATTCCATAGAAAGTAGGAGGAGGTCATGCAGTGGTAGAAAAGCCTTGCGATCTCTTCAGTGAAAATATCACGTTGAGACTCACCAAGATATCGCCTGGCTGAAGTGATATAGTTTTTAACTTCTCAATGAAATGTGTGGAATCCTTAATATAGGAAGGGGTGTTACCCAGGTGTGGTTGAAGTAGACTACCTAAATATTTAGAAAGGGCATATGTCGGGGAACCAATTGTACTCACAATAGGCCTAAGAGGAACACCTTCCTTATGTATTTTCGGAAGCCCATATGGTCTCGGAGGAATAGCATCACCTGGAAGGAGACTCTTCGCTGTATCTTCTGGAATAGAAGATTGCTTGACCAATTTGAGGGTCGCATTTGAGTAGCGAGTTGTGGGATCACGACTGTTAATCCTGTATATGGGATCAGCTAACAAAGACAAGACCTTGTTTTCATAATCATCCTTATCCATCACCACTGTCGCGTTATCCTTGTCAGCGGGGAGAACGATTATATCAGAATAGTCCCTCAGATCTTTTAGCGCCTGGATTTCACCTTGTTTTAAGTTGGACTTAGGTGGATTAGCGGTCTTGAGAACTCTGGAACATTCTTGTCTAACTTCCTCAGCTTCTTCAGGTGTGAGATTATGTACCGAAGATTCTATAGATGTAATAAGTTCCTCAATTGGAATTCTTCTAGGCGCTACAGCAAAGTTTAGACCTTTAGCGAGAACTGCCTGTTGGGTTACATTCAAAGGCATACTGGACAAATTTACGACAACTTTGTTGGCATCAGGTCTAATGGCATGTGGTTTCTGTATCTGACATAACCTTTCATATTTGGAAATATGCCTGCCCCTTACCTGATCTAGTGTGCTGTTGGCTTGCACTGCAGTAATACAATCAAAGACCTTCCATAATTCCTCACTTACGAAGTTTGAGAGGCGTAGATGCAGCTGAAGCAACTCCTTTGAGATTAAATGCAACTCCTTACGCGTCTGCTGTATCCTCTCTATCAATAACACCTTGCTTGTATGACGATAAATTCGCATAGCTCTTGGTGTTTTGAAGGTATGCTTAAACATAACAAAATTTGGGAGTATATCATGGTCCCAGCATCTTAGGAGAAAAGTGAGAGAGGAAATAAGACACACCTTCTTGCGTCGTAATCTACTAAATTTAGACATTGATTGAAAAATATCTTCCCCATAGAGGTTTCTAATATTATCATTTAGACTTTCACGGCCCGTGTAACTATTCATGAGGTATATTTTTGGGCTTGTGCCGTGTAATTAATTATAAAAACACACTCAATGGCACAAGCCCAAAAATATACCTCATGAATAGTTACACGGGCCGTGAAAGTCTAAATGATAACATGTTACATATTGCTGGCTGTTCTTGCCACATGGATAGTGTTGACTAAAGACTATGCTTCAACTACAGTATGTGTGCAGAAGTTGGGTCTTGGATACATTAAAAGAACAATATAAATATTTGATTGTAATTATGTCAAAGTGGTCGACTCAAACCCGGCTGATGGTACTATAGTTGGCTATAGTTGTTGTATTTTTTTTTTTTTTTTTGCCACTTGTTTTACATTACACAGACAGTTCTTATGGCAATGATGGGATAGGAAAGCATAATGGTTTGTCTGTTAAGCCTGGGTGGAGGAACCATCAGCAACACTACCGGTCCAAACACTGATACAAAATTGTTGGTGATGTGCTTCAATAGTTGCATCAGGATTCACATCAGCCCATATGTGCTGATTGTGAAAATTTACAACTGATCATGTTGAAATGATGCCTCATGCTTGAACAACACAGTCGCTCTAAATGAGGGTTGACCATTGTTGAGTAAAACATTCCATTCACAGAAATATACCCATGCAGGAAAATCAGTTGCTGATATTGTACACGCTGTAAGTGGGGGGATACAGCAGGTTCTCATGTAACACAGTCAGACAGTCATGTGGTTAATGTTTCTTGTTGCAGCTAATTGTCTTATACTGACAATAGGATCTCATACAAAACTATTTAAAATAGGATGCTGGAAACCTACACCTTGCCAATACACTTTATGTTAAATGAATCTTATTTACATGTTTCAAGAAAAACAAACATTCTCTTCGTCAGCAATATCCAAGGCGGATCATTCCAGCATCCTATTTTAAATACCTTTTTATGAGATTATATAAGCCAATACAGTAGAAAATAGCACCTATTATTGTCAAATTTATGTTGTCAACTACCTGGAGAATTGCCTCCTCCACTTGTGATGTCCTCGTCCTTCTGAGCCTCCCGCAGTCACAAGTAGGAGGCTTAAACATCCCATGCTTCCTAAGACGACGATCAATATCTTCAACTGTCTTGCAGTTACATTCTGGAAATCTCTCCCAATACAAATGTTGAACAGCACGGGCATTACTACATTATATGCTGAACCATACATCTGCCAACTCCGCATTTGTGTACACTTCCATTGCACTGTACCAGAAAACAAGTCCATGATGAGCACTAGTAAACAGTTACATGGTTTTCAAGTCTGTAATGAACACTAAACAGTGGATGCTACTTGTAATAAGGCAGTGAAGTGAGTCGCATGTAAACACAAACCATGATGTGAGTCGCATGTTAACATTACCTTAGGTGAAATGGAACACAAAAGATTGGCGGTGAACATAAGAATTTCATCTTAACTAGATGCAATCAAGAGACAATACTCCAGGGATGCATAGCACATCTGCGATTCATTATGATGGTGGGTTGATCCATGTTTCAATGCTAACAGAGGTCATTTTGAACATTTCCTATAAGAAAGAGTTTCATGTGGTATGCTGGTACGTTCTGTTCCTCTGTGTTTCTCATGATACATGCACTATATAGAGTTGTAAAAAAATGAGTTCTAACCTGGAAATAAAGTATTTCTGGACTCATATCTGTGTAAAAAATATTCTTGTACATGTGATGAAAGTGTCCTGAAAGTTTGGCTGTACATTATTGTTGCACCCTGTACGCTTTTTATCCCATTCTGCTTCCAAATGGGAACTACCAAAGGAGGGGTCTGGGGGCCAACCTAGTACCATGGCAGGAAGGAAAGGATGGGAGACTAGGGAGAATAACCAGCCCGCCAGAAGAGAGCCTCAGTGGTGCAATCTGCAATCAGCCAGTCGCACTCAACAGCTTCTTCAGCCTGCTTCCCACTTCAGCAGTCCATTTAATCAAAATCTGGCAAGGGCATAAGGGAAGGGAGTCTCACTGCCATAGAGCCTCCTTGCCTTTTACCCATGCCTGGGTTTTGGTCCTCTATAGGCATCATCTTCTCTCTGCATCTTAGTCCTCGCGATGAACAGGTTATTTAAATTACTTCAACTTCTTGTGAGCACTTAAGACAACTGCAGTATGTGGTCCTCTCTCCAGCCTTCATGGAGAGAGACTCTAGTATTGTGCAGGTTCAGGATAGGTCACGGAAGATCTACGCACTTTTACCTCCTGAAGAAAGAAGATGCCACCCCATGCATGTTCATATGGTGCTGAATTCACTGTGGTTCACTTCTTCACTGAGTGTATTTCTCTCTCCTAAGATGAATCCTCAGCTTGTAGGAAACACTCACTCATACTAGCCGACAATGAGAATACTGCTGATCTCATCATTCGTGTGTAAGAGTGGACTAATCAAGCACATATAAATTTCAAGTGTTCTGTTGCTCAGGGAGCTTTATTTTCCTTTTGATGTGTTTGCGTCTGTTTCAGCTTATTAAAATAATTTATGTTTTAGTTTTTCCTTCATTTTCAAAATTCATTTGTAGGATATATAATTTAAGTTTATTTTTATTTTTGTTTCCATTTAGTTTGTTAAGACTTCTTTCTTGTAAAACAAATATCCCAACCATTTACATGATATAGCTTTGTTCCATCTTACTTCAAATAATGGGGTATTATTTAACATTAAAACTGGTGCCAGATAGAATAAGAGACTTGATTTTATATGCTGTAAGATAGATGATCTGTAGTTACTGAGTTTATATTTTTTATACATATTATTTTGCATATCTGGGAACAGTATGACTACAATGAAATAGAAAGCAATGTTTTAAAATCTTCCTTCATATTACATTTCTCACACATTAAAATTATTACTTGATTGCAGTATTCATGAAGTCTACATCTAAAACAGCTACTGCTGAAGGCTTAGCCCTTCATCCAACACCTTGGAGTGAAGATTTTGAAGACTGACTAAATAATAATGTGAATGAAGACCTAATGGTAATTTGATCCTTGTTTTATAAATACAAATTACTGATATTCTGTCATGTAATCTTGTAACTCACATAATTATATTACATAACTGAGGATTTTTTAAAATATGTGTGAAATAAATTTAAATTTCTGTTGAATAATTCAGCTTCCTCTATTGATCAGTGAAGAATGTCAATCTCTAGATCCCAAGATCATGGGTTCAAAGCTGGCAGAGAAATTCACCTCTTTGAAGGGTTGGGTTTTGTCCATTTAGTACTCCATGTTATATGATTCATTCATTCATTCATTCATTCATTCATTCATTCATGTTCTAAAGGCTATGGATAGTCATTCTCTGTCTTTTGCATTTTCGTGTAATTTTCACATCCTACTCTCCTCCTGATGTCCTCTAGATACATTTTCCTAGGGCAACCACTCACTTTCTTCCCTAAAACTTTGTTTCAAAAATATGAGAGATGGAGATGTTTTGTCTAGTAATCATCATCTTGAAGAGTTTGCAGCCTTTGGCTAATTCTCAGGCAAAGTTTTACGCCCACATGCCCTTGCTGATGCCAACACTCCATGGGATCTAATGGTATTATCTTGCTGGGCTGACTAGCTCAAGTAGGACAGTACTGGCCTTCAAAGCTTAAGTTGGCGGGTTTGATCCTAGCTAAGTCTGGTAGTATCTGAAGGCGCTCAAATACGTCAGCCTCATGTCGGTAGATTTCCTGGCCCAGTAAAGAACTCTTATAGGATAAAATTTCTGGCACCTCAATGACCCCAGAAATTGTAAAAGCAGTTAGTGGAACATAAAACCAGTATTATTATTATTATTATTATTATTATTATTATTATTATTATTATTATTATTATTATTATTATATAATTCACTGGGGCCATCAAGGACCACGTTAAGTCTTGTTGCATTTGATACTGAACTTGGCCTTCTTTAGAGCCCAAATTTCCCTCATTCTTTGTGAGTGGGCCTGCTTACGCTACTCTGTCCAAGGGGCACCGTGTCTTCTCTTCGGTTGCTCATCTCGGTTTAGCCCGTTCGTCAATATTTTCTTGCGGAAGAGATCTCTGTTAAGGGCGTCTTCAGCTGAGATATGTAGCATTTTCAGATCTTTTTTGGTATTTCTAAACCAGGGAATTGTAGTTTTGGGGTTTGAATAAAAAAAGTGAATGATTTCTTTAGTTAACTTTCTTCCATCCATTCTTTTCAGATGACTGTAAAATCGTGCCCGTCTTGTTCTGATTGTGTCGGTAATTTTCTCTATTTTGCTGTAGACTTCCTTGTTGGATCTCTTGATGGATTCCATTTCTTTACTTTGATCCCAAGATTCCTCTCACAATTTTGCGTTCTCTTTTCTCCAGTTCTTCAAGGAGTCCTTTGTTGGCATTTAGAGACAGGGTTTCGGCTGCATATAGAACTACTGGCTTCAGAACTGTTTCATAGTGACGTATCTTGGTGTTTTGGGAAAGGCATTTTTTGTTGTAGATTGTGCGGGATGTTTGGTAGGCTATTTCCAGTTTGCGTACTCGCTCCTGAAGTGCTTCTTTGTCCAGTCCATTTTTCATGATGATCTCACCCAGGTATTTGAATTTGTCTACTCGGGTGATGTCCCCGTATTTTGTATGGAGTTTTGGTGGAGCCTCTTTGATGTTAGTCATTACTTCTGTTTTCTCAAACGATATCTGCAAACCAGTTTGTTCGGCAATTTCCTTTAAAATTTCAACTTGAGCTCTAGCGGTTTCTATGTCGTTTGAGGGAACAGCAATATCATAGGCAAATGCTAAGCAGTCTGTTGCGATCCCCTTGGATTTGGTTCCTATTCTCAATGGACTGTAGTTGGTTTCCTGTAATCTCACCCTCCAGGTTCTGATGATCTTTTCAAGAACACAGTTGAAGAGTATCGGGGATAGCCCATCACCTTGTCGGACTCCTGTTTTGATGTCAAAGGAATGCGAGAGACATCCGTGGAACTTCACCTTGGATTTTGTATCGGTCAGGGTGGCTCTAATTAATGCCAGCAGTTTCAAATCAACTCCAAATTCATTTAAGATGTTTAGCAGGACTTCCCGGTCAATGGAGTCGTATGCTTTCTTAAAGTCCACAAAGACAGACACATACTGCTTGGACCTTAGTGTACAATATCTGATGATCGTTTTGAGATTTTGGATCTGTTCAGCTGTTGAGCGACCTTTTCTGAACCCTCCTTGGTATTCACCTATTTGATGTTCGACTTGTGCTTCCAAACGCTCCAGGATGGCAAGTGATAGAATTTTGTAAGTCATATTATTATTATTATTATTATTATTATTATTATTATTATTATTATTATTATTATTATTATTATGATTATTATTATTATTATTATTATTATTATTATTATTATTATTAAATATCCAATACGAAGTAGAGTGGCCATGTGTATTAATGTGCTATGGCTATGGAGCCAAGCTCTCTATTCAGGAGACAGAGTAGGTTCGAACCCCACCGTTGGCTGTCCTGAGAATGGTTTTCTGTGGTTTCCCATTTGCACTTGAAGGCAAATGCTGGGACAGTTCCTTATCCTAGGTTACAGCCAATCCATTCCACCTCCTTACACATTTTTTCATCATCATTCATTTCATTTTCATCAGCTCCTCAAATGAGGTTGGCATCAGGAAGGGCATGCAGCCGTAAAGCCATATTTCACCTCCCCTCATCCCTAACCCCATATCAGGAAAAAGGACTAAGGGGTAGAAATAGATAGATAGATAGATAGATAGATAGATAGATAGATAGATAGATAGTATTTTATCCTTGGCAACCTGTTCTGTTGTAGGTTTGGTGGTGTGGCCAGTAAAAGTGAGCTATGACTTTTCCATATGGACAAACATCAGGTATGTTTACTTAACTTGTATAGATTATCTGTCGCTCTTTTGCCTCCAGGTACTCACAGCTTGAGAGAGAGTGATACATTAGTAATATGGTACAGTACCCAGTAGACGGGTAGACAGTACAACTAGCTATAATTCTTCACCTGTTATTCCGTCCCTTACAATTTGCTCTCTGTTCATGAGTTTGTGCTGATGTCAGGAAGCTCTGGTGTACTGGCTCCTGTATGGCTGGCCAAGGATTAAGCTTGCCATAAGACCTATCTGTGTTGGTGCAACGTAAAGCAAATAACAATAATAATAAGGATTAAGCAAGACACAATTGAGCAAACTGGTTCTTCTGTTGCCCACTGAACAATATCCTGACACTGGCATACAGCTGTTATACTTTGTATTTAGACATTTGGTGTAGTTCTAGTCATGTAACAGTGAAATATCTTGATGTATTATTGTTCAATGTTACAGTTCTAATGTTAGACTGTTGTAGGCTATACAGTCTCTCCCTCTCTTTTCTTATAGTTAGATAGAATAGATAGTACACATAATGTATGAGTTTGTATACCAGACTCCAACATCCTCACTTTCTTAAGAATAGCTCCTTGAGTAGTTCATCTTATGAACAAACAGAAACTAGCATTTTGTGAGTATAGAGATAATAGAAGTTTTTCCAAAAAAGAAAACTATTTAGAATTATTAGATCTGCTTGCTGGAAAAGTCAATAATTGGAGATCACTTATTCCTGTCTTTGTCCTTCAAAGGAACATGGTTGAGATTTAGAACAATGTTTCAAATGAGCTGATCAAATCTGAAATAAGCGAGATTTTTTTCATATCTACTTAGGCTGATGATACATTGGATTTATCTTGTAAGAGTCAAATGAGTGTCGTATTTGCATACTATGTAGAGATTCATTGGTATTTATGGTATTTCTGGAGAAAAGAGTGCTGCTAGTTTGTCAGTAGTTTTATGGTATGAGGCAAAACAAATGACACTGAAATTATTGCTCATCTGCTGTCAATGTTTCCCTAGCAATGAAGCATGTATGTAATGTATGTATGTATGTATGTTGTGTTGTGTTGTGTTGTGTTGTGTTGTGTTGTGTTGTGTTGTGTTGTGTTGTGTTGTGTTGTGTTTATTTCTGCAATTATGGTTCTCACACATAGGGGAAAAGTGTTTGGCATAGAACGTTATTTCTGGTCACATGAAGTGGGGCGTGAGAATGGGCCGAGTTTATTTCATGTTATAGAACAGTATGAGGAGTGATATAATAAGGAGGCATTGAATAGCAGAACAATAATTCCAATATAAATGGTCTGTTATTGGAAATTGCAAATTTTCCAGCTAACTCATTCTTGGCTGCCAGCATTTCACCCCATATGCCAGTTTGGGCTCATCAGTTGGTAACTAGCACACCTACCAAGACACATAGGTAGTGCATATAGTGGAGTTCACTGCATAGGCTACCTGGAGCCTCAGTCAATGCCAATGCACTATGAGAGACTTCGTCTCTTTTACAAAAATTGATGCCTGCTAGGCCATCAGATGATATACAGGTTCTCTCATATAAACTCAGACCGAACGCACGGTGTTTGTACTCTGCACAACGGCAGTTGCCTCAGCTGAACTTAGGTCGCGTGCGGCCACCGTTCTTTAAGTGTGTATCCAATCTTATATGAAATCTTACCTTATACAAGATGCTGGAAGTGTCGTCCTTCCTGGGTTATACAGGCATTGCATCTGGTAACGACATTCTGGCTGACGTGAGTGAGTTCTGCCACTGTAATGTTTTCTTTCAGTTCCGCCAATGTGTGAGGATTTGTTCAATACACTGTTTCTTTCAGTTTACCCCATAAATAAAAATCACACACTGTTAGATCTGGAGAACAAGGGGGAAACAGACCAGCACTGGTCACTCTGTCTGTGAACACTTCCGAGATTGTAAGAAAGGAATCTTCTGCTGTATGAGCAGGGGCTGAATCTTGTTGGAACCACCCATGCGCTTTTTCTTCTTCTGTTAACTGATGGAAGAACGGTGTCAAAATGTCATCTTTATACCTCTCTGCATTTACTGTCATCTCAAAAACAATAGGCCCAATTGTTCATCTTGCATTAATAGCACACCAAACACCAATCTTCCTGTCATAATGAGGGACTTCATAAACACCATTAGGATTTTCTGCACACCAATAGTGAGAGTTATGAGTGTTCACATGGCCACTAAGATGAAACCAGAACTTTTACATATGACACTACTGTGTTGCAATGAAAACTGCCTCACTATGTTAACAGCTGTGATTCAGACTGGTGACTGATGCTTGCCAGGTCGAACATGTGCAGGTTGCTTGCAAGGTCAAGAACTATGCATGCACCTCCCATACTGCAGCTTACATATCTGAGAGTAAAAAAGGCTGCTTCTACAGTCTTAGTTCATGTGAGAGACCCTGTAGTTATTGATTCCTATAGGGAACCTGAAATGTTTTCCCGAATGAGTAAATTTATAATACCAATATTGTTGGTCCATTATTGGACATTATAATTTTTTTTCAGTTAACTCACTCTTGGTTGTCAGCGTTTCGCCCCAGTGTGCTAAGTTGGGCTCATCAGTTGGTAAATAGCACACCCACCAAGACGCATGGCTAGTGCATACCGTGATAATGAGACAAAGTCTCTCATAATGCATTGGCACTGCTGGTGGCTCCAAGTAGCATACACAGTAGCCTAATGCGTCTTGGTGGGTGTGCTATTTACCAACTGATGAGCCCAACTTAGCACACTGGGGTGAAACGCTGGCAATCTGGATTGAGTTAGCTGGAAAATTTATAATGTCCAATAATGGACCAACAATATTGGTATTGTGATATATTTGTCCTGAATGAGTAAATTCATAATTCCAATATAAATAGCCCATTATTGGAAATGGAGGCGATATAGAGCTGTCATTGACTAGTTCCATCATATGGGAGTAGTCTTATGTCAACAAAAGGGTACAGAACCATCACCACAAATGAGAATCATGAATGACTTCAACAGATGTTACAGTCACCAAGAAAGCATAGTCTACAACGAACATTGCCAGAACTCAGTTTGAGTAATAGGTCTGTTCAGTGGATGTTCAAAGTGCTGGGTGGATTTGCTTACCAAATTCAAGTTGTTCAGCTTCTAACAGAATGATGAGCCCCATTTTTGATGCCCCAGAAACTTAGCCATCTTATGACAATGGATGCAGCAAAATCGAGCTATAGCCCACACTGCGGGGGGAGGAGTCGCTTACCTTTCTGCTATGACACTTATGAGATCACCTAATTTCTCGTTTAACTCCGAATGATAGCCCACCGCATCCGAATACTGTCTTTTCCACAATATATTATTGCAGTCGGCAGAATTCTTCTTCAAAAGAACTTTCATGGTCGACTGTCCTTTAGATGAGGATAAATCCATGAGTTACAATTCTATATGTTATTTAGAAAGGTGAAGATGAAGGATGATTTTATAAAATTGTGAAGAAGGCTTTCTGCCTTATTTCATCCTAGTTTTCAGGATTGGGAGTAGGCATTTCCTCCATACCCCACAAACGTTATGGTTTTTCCGCTGATACTCGGGTAGCTGATTGCAGTGGTTTCCCACTGAGCGATGGGGTTGTCACATCCCTACACCGGCAAGACATGAATGATAGATAAAAATTAAAATTTATGAAACAAGTGTGTGTTGTACATATTCGGTGCAAGACAAGTAAAGATATGAATGATAAACACTCATCACGATCACACATCTTGGGTAAGTTCTCAAAGTTTTCTTCCAATTTGAAGAATGTACTTCACAAAAGACCAGGTTAAACACTTAAAATACTAGCACTTGAAGCATCTTCTTGAATTCAGTTTTTCTGAAACAAGAGTGAACAGAATAATGTTGGTGGAAAAGTGTTGAGATGTTCATTTGTTTTCAATATGGATGATTGAGAAATTTGAATATGTGTAACTTTTTTTTTTTAGGTTATAAAGAGTGTTCAATAGGGGGAAACCTTTCAGCTCTTGTTTTATATTATAACGATCTGAAGTGGGACTACTTAAATATCTAATCTATGATTTTCTGATCAGTGTATTACAGAAAAGGACAAACCTAATAACGCTAATTTCTAAAATATTAAAACAAACTGCATGAAAGTTTTTATGATCTGGGTACGTTTCTCTGGTGGAGAGAAATATTGCTGTTATAACTTTGTTTACGTTTCCCTACCTGTCTACCTAAGTTTGTAGGGAACATGTTTTAGCCTACATAGAATCATTCCAATGGAGAGGCATAAGTATTCGAAAGCGGAACTTACAAACATGATCCTAATTTGTGGTGAATATCATTGTAATGAAAGACAAGCAGCACAGTTATATGCTCAATGCTTTCCCGATAGGATACATCCATGTCATGGGTATTTCCAAGTAGTTTGTGTTCAACTACATTATACTGGCTATTTACACGATACGACTAGACAGCGTCGGCAAAGGCGAAGTTCACCTGTGCAAGCGGTGGCTGTGCGGGAAGCGTTAGAAGAAAACCCACATACGAGCACGAGACAAATAGCAACAGGTCTTTCACAGTCTAAGGTACATAGAATAATTAAACAGACCCTGCAGTGGCATCCATTCAAACGCCATACCACACAATGTCTGCATCCTGGTGATCTATCCCGACGGTTGGCATTCTGTGATTGGATATTCGACCATATCGCTCTAAATAACATGCAAAATGACCCTTTTCTCAAGAACATACTTTGGGCAGATGAGTGAACTTTTCATATTGATGGGTGCCTAAATCAACAGAATGAACACCATTATGCACCACATAATCCACATTGCAAGAAAGAGGTGCATGTCCATAACGGGTTTGCAGTGAACGTGTGGGGTGGTATCGATAGGAAATTGGGTATTAGGCCCCAAGATCATTGAAGGAAATGTCGCTGGACACTTTTATGCTCACTTCCTTGAAGAGAGCCTGTTCTGTTGGAAGAGGTTCCATTAGCAGGATGGCTTAATTTGTGGTACCAACAGGATGGACACCCTGCACACCCTGTTGCCCACGCAGCTTGCTATCGATTGTATCAAGATAGATGGATTGGTCTCCATGGTCCACAAGAATGGCCTCCGCGGTCTCCTGATATGACCCCATTAGACCTCTTCTTATAGGGCTTATCAAGAACTTCCAGTGGACAGAAATGATCGAACTTGGAGAATTACAGTTGCAGTAACTCCAGAAATGCTTTCTTGAGTGCGTGACTCTTTCAGGAGATGGATAACGACATGTACTGAGCATGATGGTGGCTGTTTTGAACATTAAATTTAAATAAATTGTCAAATTAATTCTACCGTACTGGTACTACCATACTACTGTAGATAATAATAATGATAATATTAGTTGTTTCCTTGATACCTTGTGTAATAAAGATATTCCAAACAATGGAGAGTTGCCCTTGATTTCGAGTGTTTGCTTCAAACAAGTAGACTCGTCACAACTTCTGATGTTTGAAACTGTTTTGAAGAAACAAAACGTTTTGAATGATTGGTATGAAGAATAAGGCAATTTTCTGCATTTCAGGGTCTAACTGAAGAAAATAGTATGAGGATGTTTCAGACAACCTGAAATAGTTTTATTTCCTTCAGTGGGGTTTACACCATAGTCATAGAAATTAAATTCTCAAACGCCGAACACATTAGGCAACCCAACACACTGACCTGTATGCAAGTGCTTCACCCTGTATTTATAAATGATATTAGCAAAGAACTGGAATCACAGATAAGGCTGTTTGTGGATGAGTTGTACAGTACTCTAATAAGTAGGTTACAGGATCATGAGTGTCTATAAAAGGGCATCAAATATATTGTGAGATGGACAGCATACAATGGAACGATGATAAAGGAGGTGAAAAGTCAGGTTGTAAGTTTCACCAAGATGAAAATTCCTCTCAATTTTAATGACTCTGTTGCTAAAGTGAATGTATCTCATGGGAATCACTTTAAGTACCTAGGTGTTAACATAAGGATCTTAATTGGGACAATCACATTAACGAGGTTGTAAATAAAGGTTAAAGATCTCTTCATGGTTTTGAGGATATTTAAGGATTGTAATGTCCATCTCCATGTCTAATTGGTTAGTGTGCTGGCCTTTGGTCACAGGGGTCCCAGGTTTGATTCCTGGCGTGGTTGGGATTTTCAACCATCATTGGTTAATTCCACCAGCATGGGGGCTGGGTGTATGTGTCGTCTTCATCATCATTTCATCCTCATCATGACACGCAAGTCGCCTACGGGAGTCAAATAAAAAAGCCGTGCACCTGGCAAGCCGAACATGTCCTCGGACACTCCTGGCACTAAAAGCCATACGCCATTCCATTAGGGATTGTAGTAAGGATGTAAAGAAGATAGCGTATTAGAGTAGGGTCTGCCAGGACTACTTGATATGAGACCTGGAAAAGATTCAGAGGAAAACAGCATGATTTGTTCTTGGTGATTTCCAACAGAATAGTAGTGTTATGAAAATGATGCAAATTTTGGGCTGGGAAGTTTTTGGAGTAAGGAGACGAGTTGCTCAACGAAGCAGCGTGTTCTGATCTGTTCCTGGAGAGATGACATGGAATGGCATTAGCAGACAAATAAGTCTGAGTGGAGCTTTTAGAAGTAGGGAAGACCATAATTAGAAGATAAATTTACTTTATTATTTTATTTATTGTATGACTTTTATTGCTGGGAGTGTCCAAAGACATTTTCGGTTTGAATGGTGCAGGTCCTTTTATTTAATGCTCATGGGCACCTCTCTCTTACCCTCTTGGCCAACATTCTGATGGTGATTTTTTTTGACTAACGAGACTGGAACGGCTAACCACGGTGTCAGACCGTATAGACTTGACAACTTAAGGCGACACTCCGGAGATAAAAGGAGATATTTTGGTCAGTTTGGTGAATTTTTTTTAATGACTGAAATTGAAAGGATTGAGTTTCTTTTTTCTTGTCACTAAGATATTCTGCTGAATTCAAACAATTTATCACTCTACTAATGCTTTGTTTGCCAATTGTAATTTTACGGTAAATCCCATTTTTTCCCATAATATTCTGCCAAATGTAACAAAATTTGTATAGTATATGCATCACAGCTATATTAAGAAACCTGCATATGGAATTTTTTATTGCATAATTTTTTCAAGTAGTAGGGATTTTAAGTCCAAAATTTTAGAATGTAAAAATTACACAAAAATTTATATAAATTCTGTACAGAAAAATTTATATTTAGTGCTTTTAAAAGAAGTATTACCTACCTAATTATGAATTTACATTAACATGTCAATTAAATTTCATGAAAAAATGGAATTAAAAATTTCAAAAACAAACATTTATTTTGGATTAACTGTTAATTGTATATGAAAGAAATGTTCGTGATTTCTCTACTTTTATGTAGGTGACATTCCCACAAAGTTTCGTGAAAATCCATGCGTTATATTTTTATCTCCAGAGTGTCGCCTTAATGATCATGGCCACCAGCTGGGCAAGATAAAGCTGTAATTCAAGAAGAGAGATTGTGGTAGATATTCACTTATAGGATGAGGAATAAGGGATTGAAATAATTATCAAGCAAAATGTTTGATAAATATCCAAGTTCTTTGAATAATATTATTTAGGAAAGAGTCTAGATAATCAATGGATAGGGAATCTCCCACCAGGGCAACAGCCCTAAATGCAGATCAATTACAATATTGATTGATATATGAATAAAATGAGATTTTTTCTGTACTTTGGTCACAATTAAAAGATATATATATTTCTATGTTGCTCATGTCCTGATTAAGAAGAAAGTGTAATTTTTAAATTTCCTTCATGTATGTCCGAATGCATGTTTGTGCGTGTATCTCAAGGAACTGGCTGAACAGTATTTAATAAAAATGGTATTTAAGTTCAGAGGAAAAAGACACTACAATCTAGGCCAGGGATGGCGAACCTATGCCACGCGTGTCACTAGGTGACACGCCTAGAAGATTTCGTTGGCACGCCACATGAACATATTAACTTTTTTATATACGTCATGTACTATTCATATCTCGTGGGTCGTATATTCATAATGTCCCACGTGTAAGAAACAAATATTGAAAATCTAAATTCTAGTTCCATTCGGAAGCGCAACACTGCAACACTGATAGGTCTGGAAGTCTAGTGTCAGATGCGGCCGGCGAGCCCTTCGCTCACCCACGTCAGTCAATGGAGTATGACTTGTGTGTGGTAGCCAGTACCGTGTAAATATTCTCAGTGTGTAACCGTTATTGAATATCATTTTCTGGTGGTTCTGTATACGGACCTCACAAACATGTTTTTGGTGCTGAAAATACAGAAACTTAACAAAGGTAGTGGCTAGGTTTTTCAAGAACAGTGGACAAGGGAATTCGAAGAGATAGCAAGAAACTTTAAAGCTGTGTGTTCCTTGTATTCGGAAACAGTTGTATCCCGCACATTTAATCATTCAAATGTTTGTTTCACGCCAAATGAAGAAAGAAGAGAGTTCATTTTAAAAAAAATTCCATCGATAAACAAAACAAACTAGTTGTTGTGTATCATCTTTCAGGCCAAGGAATAACACCACTTTCTGACATGAGTTCTTGGAGGAGGCTTTCTTATTGAAGTCAGACACATTATTTGAAGACTTTCCTGACAAATAATTAACAGAGTGAAAGAAATGCTAGCCAGTGTACTGTATACTGTCAAGGATTGATTAATAA